>NW_006921813.1:5076730-5080641 GCF_000298275.1 Orycteropus afer afer | reverse complement strand
TTGCTACCATGAGTGTCGATTGTGGATCCAAGCAAACTGAAATCCTTGACAATGTCAATATTTTCTCTGTTTATCATGATGTTGTTTACTGGTCTTGTTCTGAGGATTTTGTTTTATGTTAAAGTGTAATACATACTGAAGGCTGCAGTCTTTAATTTTCATCAATAAATGCCTCATGTTCTCTTCAGTTTCAGCAAGGAAGGCTGTGTCATCTACATACTGCAGGTTGTAAATGAGTTCTTACCCAAAATCCTAATGCTGCATTCTTCTTCATATAGTCGAGTTTCATGGACTATTTGCTCAGCATACAGACTGAATAAGTATGGTGAAAGGATACATCCTGATGCATAATTTTCCTCGTTTTAAACCATACAGTATCCCTTTGTTCTGTTCTAACACCTGCCTCTTGGTCTATGTACAAGTTATGCATGAGTAAAATTAAGTATTCTATAATTCTCACTCTTTGCAATATTATCCACAGCATGTTATGACCCATACAGTTGAATGCCTTTACATAGTCCAAACACACAGGTAAATGTCCTTCTGGTTTTCTCTGCTTTCAGCCAACATCCATCTGACATCAGCAATGATATTCCTTGTTCCATGTTCTCTTCTGAATTTAGCTTGTATTTCTGGAAATTCCCTGTCAATATATAGCTATAACCATTTTTGAATTATTGTCAACAATTATTCACTTGGGTGTGATATTAATGATAATTATTTCATTCTGTTGGATCACCTTTCTTTAGAATGGGCACAAATACAGATCTCTTCCAGTCAGTTGGTCAGGTAGTTGTCTTTCAAACTTTCTGGCATACAGTAGTGAGCACTTTCAATGCTGCATCTGTTTGTTGAAACTTCCCAATTAGTATTCCATCAGTTCCTAGAGCTTTCTTTTTTTGCCAATGCCTTCAGTGCAGCTTGTACTTCTTTCTTCAATTTCTTTAGTTCTTGATCATATTCTACCTCCTGAAATTGTTAAATCTTGACCAATTCTTTTGATACAGTGACTGTGTATTCCTTCCATCTTTTTTTAACGCTTCCCTGCATCATTCAATATGTCACCCACAGACTCCTTCATTCAACTGTAATTTGAGACTTGAATTTTCTCTCCAGTTCCTTCTGCTTCAGCAATACCAATCATCAGTAATTATCAATATATCTTTATTGCGTGTTTGATCCATTTCAGAATGCAGAAATTGGTAAATATCTTCAGTTTCTTTCTTTGTCATTAGTGGTTGGTGCATGAATTTGAACAGTCATTGTATTAACTGGTCTTCCCTGTAGGCATATGGATATTATCCCATCACTGACAGCATTGTACTTCAGGACAGACCTTGAAATTTTCTTTTCAACAATGGATGTGAAGCCATTCTTCTTCAATTTGTCATTGCTGGCATAGTAGAACATATGATTGATTTAAAATGGCCAATGCTAGTCCATTTCTGCTCATTAATGCCTAGGATATTGATCACATTTATGCATTCCATTTCATTTCTGATGACTCACAGATTTCTTAGCTTCATACTTTGTACATTCTATATTTCAACTATTAATGAGTGTTTGCAGCTGTTTTTTCTCATTTTGAGTCACGTCACATCAGCAAATGAAGGTCCTAAAAGCTTTACTCCATCCACATCATTAGGTCAACTCTACTCTGAGGAGGCAGCACTTCCCTAGCCTTATTCTGAGTGCCTTCCAACCTGAGGGCTCATCTTCCATATCAGACAATGTTCTACTGCTGTCCATAAGGTTTTCTCTGGCCAATTTTTTTCAGAAATAGATTGCCAGGTTCCTTCTTTCTCATGTGTCTTAGCCTGGAAGCTTTGCTGAAACCTCTCCACCATAGGAGACCCTGCTGGCATTTGAAACACTGGTGGCATACCTTCCAGAATCACAGCAACACACAGGCCACCACCATATGGCAAACTGACTGACAAGTGGTAGATGATGAAAATTAAAAATAACACAAATAGGGACCAAAGCATTATTTTGAAAATAATCTCCACAATTCAAAATATCTCAAGGTGTTAAGAAAATATCTATTATCCTGGCAACTGCTTAGATGCTTCTGGTATTGTTAGCTAGAATATTATAAAAGCGCTAAAGTATAGCGTCATTATTTAAAAAGTGCTATGTGAGCTCTGGAAGCATAGTGCACTTGACTGCTAACCAAAAGGCTGGCGGTTCAAACCCACCAGCCACTCCTCAGAAGGAAGATGGGACAATCTACTTCCATAGTGATACTGCCTCGGAAACCCAAGGAGGGGTCGCTGTGAGTTGGGTCCGACTCGATAGCACATAACAACAACATGTGGGACACAAGAATTTTGTGTCAACTCTCATTATTTACAGTTCAGGCAGCAATGATTTTCATCTTCCAAGCATTATAGAAAAATCATCTATATGCATTTAAATGCTTTAGAAATAATTCTGGGACCACAATTAAATTAAACAAGTTAAACAAGCACGACCATCACTATCTCTACCATATAAACATATAGATGGTAGCAGCAACCCTACTTCTACGGGGCACACTTTCAACACATTCATGGCAGTAGGAAGACAGAGGGATATGGGCAACACCTTTAAGCCTACTTTAAATTATCAGTGTGTCCTGCTAGGGAAGATGCTATCTTTCTAGATGAGTACCTTTTAATGTCGCATTACATGTAAGAAAAATTACTAGCTGGTCCCATTTTCACTACTTCCTCAAACAATATCACACTTTGTTGTTGTTGTTGTTACATGCCCTCGAGTCAGATCCGATTCATAGCGACCCCTCCTTGGGTTTCCAAGGCATTATCACTACGGAAGTAGATTGCCGAACCTTCTTTCCGAGAAGTGTAGTAATGGTGAAAACAGTTAAATGTAATCAGAGTGTGTCACTCTGGCTTTGGTTACCAGCTCAATTCATTGCATGACTCTTAGCAACATTTTAAATTATCTTAACTCTACTTATTTACCTATAAAGTGGAAACTTTAATAGTACCTCAAATTGCAGATATATGTTGAGATTAAGTGAGTTAGCATAGGTCAAATAATTAGCACTGTGCTTATCACATATTAAGTGCTTATTAAACATTACTGAGTCCTTAGAAATAATATTACCATCCATTAGACTACACTTAATTCATCAACTCACTGCCATCAAGTCGATTCCAACTCATAGTGACGCCCCACTGGGTTTCCAAAACTGTCCATCTTTATAGAAGCAGACTGCTTCTCCTTTCTTGCACGGAGTAGCTGGAGGGTTCAAGCTGCCATCTTTGTGGTTAGCAGCCAAATGCATTAACCACTATACCACCAGAGCTCCTTTAATTCATCAAAGGCAATTTAAAAATACAGCCTCTAAGAAACAGTCTAACAATTGCCATATATGTTGTTCTTTATTCAGGCATATATTATGTGGCACAGATACTAGGTATCATCAAAAAGGACATAAAATATTACTCTGCAGGAGCTTCTATTCTGAACTATCTATGAATATACATGAAAAACTATTCAGTAACTTTCTTAAAAAAATAAATATAAGCAGATTCACAATTCACATAGTAATTTGCATATGAATATTAGAACAGGTGTGCCCATTAAAAAGTGTTTGAAATTTAGAACATTCTTTCACTTGATTCCTAGTACATTAAGAGAGCTGTCTATTTAAAGTCTTCTTCAATGTATGTATTTTTTTAATTTGGAAAATCTTTTGTCAAATTAAAAGGCACCCCCTGATATATTTGTATGCCCAGTTAGAATTTTTATGCTTGACAGGTTATCTTAACTTGGGCAACATCACATCTTGATTGGTATTATGATAACGAATAAAAGTGGGGGATAGCTCAGGTTAAAAAATGCTCCAAGAAAGTATGTACCATATATGTTGTTGTTGTTGTTGTTGTTATTTGCCATCGAGT
>NW_006921813.1:5069178-5072145 GCF_000298275.1 Orycteropus afer afer | reverse complement strand
ACGATGCAAGATGCTATTGAACGGGCAGAAAAACTAAAGAAGGCGTTCATTTATAATAATTTCTCAAGAAACAGTAAGTTAATAATCTTAGTAGAGGATAAATACACACATTTATTTATGATACGTGTTGAGATGTAAATGTAAAGGCGAATTTAGAGATTATCTATGAAATTGTAGAACATTTTCAGGCATCACTATAAAATCCTTAAAGTTACTGTGATTCTTTAGCATTACACTTACGGACAGTCTCAATGTATCATGTTTGAGGTGACTTTAGAGGTCCTCTAGTCTACTTTAATACATAATTCGATTCCATCTATAATATATTTGCCAAGTATTTTCTAACTTCTATGTGAATATGTGACTCACTGAGGAACTACTTCTCAATATATCAGATTCTAAAGTATCTTCTTTTTGCTAAAAGGATGTAAAGGTACCTCAAGGATAGGTCAAGGAGCCCTGGTGGAACAATGGTTAAATGCCAGCTACTAACTCAAAAGTCTGCAGTTAGAACTCAAAAGTCGCTCAGCATGAGACAAAACCCGGTGATCAGCTCCCATAAAGATTACAGCCTAAGAAACCTTGTGGGTCAGGTCTGCAATACCCTATAGGGTGTCACCATGAGTTGAATAGACTTTATGGCCTACATCAACAATACAACATGGCATGTCTTCGTTTTCCTTCCTGCTGATACTACAGCATAAATTCTGTCATCACATTCACAGGATGAACTTTCATGTGTTTGGATATACTTATCACAAGCCCCACATTGTTGTTGTAGTTAGGTGCCATCAAGTCGCCTCCAACTCACAGCAACCCTGTGTACAACAGAACAAAACACTGCCCGGTCCTGTGCTATCCTCACAATCCTTGCTATACCTGAGCCCATCATTGCAGCCACTGTGTCACTCCATCTCACTGAGCGCCTTCCTCTTTCTCCATTGACCCTCCACAACATGTTGTCCCCTCTGTCAACATGACTAAAGTAGGTGAGACAAAGTCTGTCCATTCTTGCTTCCAAGGAGGATTCCAGCTGCACTTCCTCCAGGACAGATTTGTTAGTTCTTTTGGCAGTCCATAGTACTTTCAGTTAGGCGCTCTGGTGGTGTAGTGCCTAAGGATTTGACTCCTAACCAGAAGGATGGCGGTTCAAACCCACTAGCCACTCCTCGGAAGGAAGACTGGGCAATCTACTTCCATAGAGATACCACCTCGGAAACCCAAGGAGGGGGTCGTTATGAGTGGGAACCGACTCAATGACAGTGAGTTTGAGTTTTTTTGGAGTGCTTTCAGTATTCATTGCCAATACCCATAATTTTCTCGTTTCTAGCCTAAAATATTCTCTTTCACAAAGCCATTTTTCCTATGCTCCTTCTTACTGTTCCAATTTGTAGCTTTATCTTAATGTTCCCCGAGTAGTCCCTGGCACATGCTTATCTTGGGACTGGCCCTCCCCTCCTGCCCCTGACCATGCCTCATGTCCCTTTGGCCTGGATGATGCTAAGTGCTTCTTCAGAGCTGTCTGTGGGCCATGGTCTCTAGAAAGTCCGCTGTGACATTCAACCAGTTAATTACTCCCAAATGTAAGAACTCCAATTCTAGCAGTAATTAATTCAGTAAAATAACTATGAAATCCTAACATTAAACTCAGTTGACAGTGACAACTTCCCATTTCATCCCATTGCCTTCTAAAAGATCACAATCAAAACCAGTGTGAATTCTACACCATTACTAACTTCAGTATCATTCCATTATCATTTGGAATCAAACATAAAGATGGCTCTCAACAGAAATCTTATCTTGTTCTTTCACAAGACCAAAGAGAGAGAATGAGAAGTGTAAGAGAAAAAGAGAGTGAACAAAGAGAATAGAACAAGAAAGAATTCTTCTCAGAATGACTCACAAGCAGCAAATGAAAACCCCAGCATATAAAATTCTATACTGCAAGCAACTATAATCCCAAGTTATGGTACTGGAGTAAGCTATAAAGATGACTATAAAAATGTCTGGAAATATGAAGAAAAGAATATTTCTGATCCTGAAGTCTATCTTCTTTATTATCTTCATCATTAAAGGAAAACTATCTTAGCAAGTTCAGCTAAAAACTATCAATATCATTAACAAGCATAATAAACTAAAGCAAATCCTGGGAGTTTGCACTTCAATGGCAGGGATGCATCTATTAATGACTTACCACATATTATATTTTATAATTTTCTATCTTTAAAAGTACTTTCAGACATATCACCATTTTAAAGTACTTAAAATTCATATTATGAATTGAAAACAAATGTCAAATATGGTGTCAAAAGTCATCATATTCTTATAAAGAAAAGTAATGAGAGAATTGTGTAAGACAGCACAAGCCAAAGAAATTAAGAACTGGATTTAAATACCTTAATTTGGATAGGGAAAAAAGAGAGGTGTTAATAGCTGTGAAGGGTCTATCCATTCAAAAATTATTTTTGTACCAAAAGGAAAACGTAAAAAGGTTGTTAAAGCAGCCACAAATCACTGGGCATTTTACATTGTTGTTTGTATTCAAAATCATTTCACATGACATGACAATGTTCCCAAACACAAACAGAAGATAAGAAACATATTAAGAGATCCAGCCATTCCACTCCTGGATGGAATACCCAAAAGAAATGAAAATGTATGCCTCTCCCCCCCAAAAAAGTATACACAAATGCTCATAGCAGCATTATTCATAATAACCAAAAAGTGGCAGCAACCCAAATGTCTATCAACTGATGAATGGATATAGAAAATGAGGTACAACCGTACAAGTGAATATTATTTTGCAGTAAAAAGAAAGGAAATGCTGATATTTGCTGCAATGTGGACAACTCTTGAAAACATGATGCTGAGTAAAAAAGTCCAGCCACAAACTACTGCACAGAGTATGATCTAATCTATATGAACATCCAAAATGGTCAGTCTATAGGGACAGAAAGTAGATCCATA
>NW_006921813.1:5062993-5066108 GCF_000298275.1 Orycteropus afer afer | reverse complement strand
GCAAGCGTTTGCCCTTGTACTCCACCCACCTGCTTGGTCATTGTTGCTACAACAACACAATACTGTAGTTTGCCTAGATGTGTCTGAACCATGGGAATTCTCCCGGATCGCCTGTCTTCACAGCCAGGATGAGCCTTGGTGCTCAGAACACTCACCCCTGCCCAACCACCCTTCTACCCCAGATGCAGATACTATACTGACAAAGCTTGGGATCACCAGGCAGGTCAAGTGTCAAGATTTTTCTGACAAATGGCAAATAAAACTTTTTTCAAGTATTTTTAATTTCTTGAAAGTAAATTAAATCCAACATTTTGAAAGAATTTATCATTCTGAAAGGAAGGGAAAGTATGCAAACTATTATAACAGATCACTATAAATACCCAGTCAATGCATCAAAAAGAACGCCAAAGAACATAGGTGTAGTACAGCACATTAAATGGTACTTACACTGATTTTCTTTTGATGATTACCCTGGTGACAATGTGAATGAAACCGTGTATGCACTGAGATAATGTCCTCACTACAAAACAAGGGACAATTCATGCCACACTTCAGAGGAAAATATATTTCTGTGACCAACATGGAGAAACAGTAGGTTATATTTCAAGTTTATTTCCTTCATGAGAAATATATTATCTGACTGCCTAGGTGAAAGGTGTATAAATATGCACATTTATTTTCTTAAATCTCTATTATTTGAAATGACAGGTTGTAAAAATACTAAATTATTCCATGTATTGATTGTTTAAAGCATACTTAACAAAGGTAAATATTTAGAACATAAAGTGACACATATTTCCTACACAGCATCTCAAACATTTGTAGAAACTAATCATCAGTATACTTTCATCATTAAGGTAGGTAAAGACGAACAAGAGTCATCAAAGAAGGGAGTTTCTGTGATTCAATATCCAGGACACTATTTAACAAAACTCCCTAACTTGGCTGACGAGAAAGAATATCTAAAGGCCTAAGGATATGGCCACCATATTTGCTATCATTTCACTCTTCATCTTTCTGGAATCTTGAGGCAAAAAGAAAGTAGTAAACAACTGTGCAAACAGTTAATGTACTTGACTATTAACTGAAAGTTTAGAGGTTGGAGTCCGCCACAGGTGACTTGGAAGGTCTTGGGGATCTACCTCCATAAATTCAGCCTCTGAACACCTTATCAAGCACCATTCCACTCTGCCATACCTGGGGTCACTATGAGTTGGAATTGAAAATGTAACCTCAAGAGCAGCTGTTTGGTTGGTTTGTTTTAAATCTGACTAAGTTTCTATTACTTCCTAGATCTTCAATATGGGGAGATGCTCCCCTCTTACTGAGACCCTATTAACAATAAGCACAAATGTTTCTCAGCCCGTGGTTTACTTTTCAGTTTCCGTGTATCTAGAAAAGATTTGTTTCACAGTTGACTGAAGTTACAATACAGAATACAGACACTATGAATAAGCAAAAAAGGAGATTAAAAGAAATATTTTCATATCTCTTAGACCAATTGAAGCTTAAGTTGTTTCCAAAGAGTACTGCGTTGAGAGGATATTGCGTTTTCTCCCATCGGTTTTGGTTCTCTCAAGATACAAGAGAGGCTGGAAGGTCCCAAGGGAACACAGAAAGTTACTGAGGTGCCTGTTCTAATAAGTTTCTTTACATTCCGATGTACCCTGAGACCTCTTCAGGTCCATCAGAAGCCAAGGTGGTTTGAAAGATTTCTTCCTTAACATTCAAAGGGTGGGAATGCCAGTCTCCAGGATTACTCAAAAAAGTTCAGGATTACTTCACCATGGAAAATGTAACCTCACTTCCTTGCACATTATTTTCTCCCTTTTTATTTCTTGCTCAGAGTGTTAGTATGCCACAGTGAAGTGTAAGACCATATTGTCTTCCCAATACCTACTGAGGTATCATTTAAAACAAAAAAGATCTTTTTATAAAAGGAAAAAAGAAGGAACAGCCCAAAGGTCTCACAAATAAGAAATAGGAAATGAGAAAAACTAGACGACAGCTGATGCATGGTGGACGAAATGAAAGCAAACATTCTGCATACTCTCATAATCACACAAGCACATCTCTCAACCTCCCTGACTATCTGCTAAATGACCAGGATTTTCCAACACATATTCCAAGCTCTCTGTTCTCCCTGGCCCTCTTTTCCATCACAAAATCTTTTCTTTCCCCCTTCATTATGTATTCCCACAAATTACCCCATAGTTTTTGGTTTGAAGAATCATGAACCGTAAACATTTTATGAGTTCCATAAACAGAAATTTCATTACAAGCTTCCTCTCTTTCCTCCAATATGCAGACTACAAGGTCTGCACTAAGACAGCCATTGCTGAAGTGGGCCTGGTGAAATTAATGAATTGCAGAAAAAATGTTACTCTGAAGTGTCCCATGTCATCTTTAAAAGAATTTCTATAAACACAAACATATATGCACACACTTTGTTTTTATTTCTAGCAAAGCAGTCTTTAAAACTTCTCAACCCCTGTCCTAGGACAGAGCATCTGTTACCAGGTTCTGCCAAAAGACAAGGGCTGAGAAGGACCCTGCCACTGCAGCTGATCTGACATCTTCTGCCTTATGCCCACTGTGGTGGTCAGGTTTTTATTTTTCATTTTTTTGTCACCTTGGCTGGGCCTGATTGAGTGACTGGGCAGTTGGTGGTAGTTATTCCCCATGATGAGACTGGCAGTCAACTCCATGGTGGGATCTACCACATGCAGCTCAGTAGCTGCTTTAGCAACGTGGTCTGCTTCCTATATGTAAGAAACAAATTTGGGAATGGTTTCTTGCATATGGCATGCCTGAATCCTGCATGTAGCCATATCATTCATTGTTCAGCAGCCTGCCATGCTCTGCTGACCTTGGGACTTCCGAAGGACGTGAATTAACGGCCTGCTGTGTGGTTTGGTAACTTCGGGACTGTGCCTTTTTACTTGTCATCCTTGGGCTTGTCAGTCTCAGCAGCCAGCAGCTGTCTGAATGAAGAAAAGCCTCTAGCTTCAGTGGGCTGGGAGCAGGAGACAGAGCTGAAGCCCAAGGTTGAGGGGCTTTTATCTAGCCCCTAGAACCTGGCACTTTGAACTTGGACTTAAAGCCTCCAAATGGT
>NW_006921813.1:5060201-5062173 GCF_000298275.1 Orycteropus afer afer | reverse complement strand
CCTGAAAAACAACATGGCTACATGCAGGGTCCAAGCATGCCATAAGCTAGAGACTATTCCCAAGACTTCTCCTTATACACAGGAAGGAGACCACATCCTAAAGGCAGCTACTCAGCTGCTTGTGGTAGATCCCACCATGGAGTTGATTGCCAGTCTCATAACTACCACCAGCTGCCTAGCCATTCAACCAGGCCCACACAAGTTGACACACAAATTTAACAACCACAGGCGGTAAGCAGAGCACAGCACAGATGCTACATAATATTAATGTACATAATATAAGGTACATAAATACTGAATTCAGGTCTCATCTTCAAGCCACGAAACAGGACAAATGATGGTTAACCAGCTCGCATAGTCCCTTTGTGCTATGCAAAATAACTTTGAGTAAGCATATGACAAACAATTCTGAAGTATTCAATAAGTATTTATTAATAACCCATTGCCTAAGGCACTTGACTGCTAACCAGAAGGCTGATGGTTCAAACCCACCAGCCACTCCTTGGAAGGAAGGTTGGGCAATCTACTTCCATGGTGATACTGCCTCAGAAACCCAAGGAGGGGTTACTATGAGTCGAGATCAACTCGAGGGCAGGAAGTTTAGGAGCTCTGGTAGCATAGTGCCTAAGGTATTTGACTGCTAACCAGACGGCTGGCAGTTCAAGCTCATCAGCCACTCCTTGAAAGGAAGGTTGGGCAATCTACTTCCATAGTGATACCGCCTCAGAAACCCAAGGAGGGGTTGCTATGAGTTGGATACAACTCAACGGCAGTGGGTTGGGTATGTATCAGACACTCAGCAAAACATGAAAATTAACAAGACCAACTTCTCTGTTAGAATGTTAATCCTAACTTGTGAATGCTCTAAAACTTATAAAGGAGAATTGGCAGCACAGTGGTTAAGTGCATGGCTGCTAACCAAAAGGTCAGTGGTTTGAACCCACCAGCCACTCTGATTTACAGACTTGGAATCCCTATAGGGCCGTTCCACCCTATCCTACAGGTTTCCTACAAGTTGAGATGGACTCAATGGCAATGCGTTTTTCGTAAAATTTTAAAAATCATTCTCCAAGAACAATCATGGGAGAACAGAAGGGCTGTGTATGCACAGGGGGACAGTTCAGGGGGCAGGAGTGCATGGAGGAAAGAACACAGGGAAGAGGTAATAGGGGGAGGAAATGGGAGGGGAGCTGTTGCATTGTGGTAAATTGTAGGCAGTGTCATGAGACATAGTGTATGAGAGCTGCTGTATGGAAAGTGAATTTGCTCTGTAAACTTTCACCCAAATCACAATTAAAAAAAAAATCATTCTCCATCTTCCAAAGCTTCATTGTACTGTCAAAATAATTTACTAGGTGTACAACATACCTTAAAATGGCATGAATATTTTAAATTTTAAAGTGTTCCTACAGGTGGAATGATCTTTCAAATATCCCAATCACGTCATGGGTAATGAAGAAGAAGAGGCTCGGCTCAGATCACGATCCCTGGGACTACCCTGAAACATCAGCAGTGTTGTGAGGAACAAGGAATCAGTGCTGAACAGAGCTAATCCTATATTTAAATATTTATGTAATAAGGGCATTCAGGACTCAGTGTCCCCTACTTGCTTGCTGGCCGCAAAGAACGGTAATCACAAGAGAACAGTGGTCACCTCTTGAGGGGGGTACAATCAGGGCAAGGCACATAGACGGTTTTGAAGGACCAACAATAGTTTTCTCCTGGGTACTTGTTTTTATTACAAGTCACATTGTACACTTGCTTTATGTACTGTTCTGCCTGTATTCTGTTCATTAAAATAAAAAGCAATGTAGTAAGGATCTCTAGAATGATACACAGGAAACTGGGATCCTTGGCTGCCTTTGAAAAAGTAACTACACCCTAGGGTCGGGTAGAAGATATTTTAGTATGCATTCTATTTGTGCCATATATATATATGTATATATACGTATATACATATATATATATATAT
>NW_006921813.1:5055610-5059294 GCF_000298275.1 Orycteropus afer afer | reverse complement strand
AAGGTAATAATTAATTTTCTATACACATAGTAATAATTTAACTTAAAAATGGCACAGTCTCACCTGTACAGCCCAAAGACTCAACAATGCTTCATGGAGAGAATACCCAAACAGGTTAAAGGTCCTGACTAGTTAGACCAGTTCTCAGCCCCAGGATCTCCCATCACCAGGCCAGGCTGCATTCCCTCCAATGACACCTGGTGTATCCCAAAGAGTTGAGGGCTGTCAATCATCCTAACTATAACCCTCCACCTCTGACAACCGAGTGGTAACTGAGATACATTACTTAGGAAGAACCCTTAATCTTAACACACATTGAAAATGAAATCAACAGAATATTTCCATGCATTCTATTTAGATAATTTGATTTAAGTAATGAGTTAATGAGGCAGTATATCCAGTTCAGACAGGAAGTGATAAATCAAGAACTTTACCTGAAGTGTGTATACAGGGGGTGGGGGCATAGTGCCTAAGGCATTTGATTGCCAACCAGAAGGCTGGTGGTTCAAACCCACCAGCCACTCCTCGGAAGGAAGGCTAGGCAATCCACTTCCGTAGAGATACTGCCCCGGAAACCCAAGGGGGGTTTACTAGAGTCAAGAAAAGCTAAAAGTATTGGAAGTTCTAAAACATTCCAGGAAATACAGTAGTAAAAGCATAGTTTAGAGAGCCCTGCAGAGCTTCTAAAGCACAGGGCTTCAGTGTAAATATTGTGGGATAGGAAACAGTGGTTTTGGGTGGAAGTGTCAAGCACTGAAGTTCTCCACACATGTCAAAAGAAGGAGCTAGTACACACTGCCCAGGAGTAGAATGATGAAAGAAATGGTATATGGACATCGATCTCTAAAGAAGTGTACACTGGGTTGAGAGCTATGAGAGATGAGTGAAATATCTGATTAAAAAGTCATGTTAAGACAGAACGTGGTACATACAAAGTAGTATTTTTCAGTCCTAAAAAGAAATGAAGTTCTGATAAATGCTATGACATGGACAAATCTTGAAAACATTATGCAAAATGAAATAAGATAGCCAAAGAAGGGCAAATACTGTGTTAATCCACTTATATGAAAAGTCTCAAACAGACAAACATCTAGAGACAGAAAGTAGATTAGTGGTTACCCAGGGTGAAGAAGGCAGGAACGTGGAGGGAATAGAGAATTATTGCTTAGTGGGCACAGAGTTTTTGTTTGGGGTAATGAGAAAGCTTTGGAAATAGTGGTGATGGTTACATAAAAGAGAGAGAGAGAGAAAAGCGATTTTTGAAGTCAGAGGATCCAAGTAGGACACTGAGTTCAAAGACAAACAGATGTGGGTAACCAACAGTACTCAAAACATGGCTTTTATCTGAAACCGTGTGGAGAGACAGAAAGTAAACTGATAAATTATTGTACCAGTTGTTAGTCTCTTGTGCAAATCTTTAGTGTCCATATTGTGAATGACACCACTTTGATGAGATACCCTTCGGCAAAGCACAACTGTACACAACACTTGTCCTCCTGAAGACAACCCTGCCACCACGCTCACCCCATCTGACCTCCAGTCATCCATGAGCTGGAATGCATGAGCTCGGATGGGACAAAAGGTTACAGAATAGGAAAACTGCACCTCAGACAGTGTTTCCTTGTGTCTATCAAATCTCATTCCTCAGTGATCTCCTCAGACTTACGACATAAACCAGAGGCTGCAAACTGAAATGTCTAAAAGAAGCAGACAAATAACATAAATGCACAAAGTATTCCATGTGTACGAAAAATAACAGCACCAACGTGATGTCACACACCCAGCCACCTCAGTGATGGGGAAACATGGAAGCTGGCAGGGACCCTGGGAAATGCATAGCATGAACCCTCTGCTCACATGTAAGCAACGTTACCACATGGAATCTCAATGTCACCAAATCCACTGACTTTTGTTGTTGTTGTTATGTTGTTAAGTGCCACTGAGTCATTTCTAACTCATCATGACCTAATGTACAACAGAACAAAACACTGCCCAGTCCTGCACCAATGTCATGACCCTTGTTATGCTTGAGCCCATCATGGCAGCCACTGTGGCAATCCATCTTATTGAGGGTCATCCCTTCTTTTGCCGACTCTACTTTACCAAGCATGATATCCTTTTCCAGGGAATGCTCTCTTCAGACAATATGACTAAAGTACAAGCGCTCCAGTCTGGCCATTCTCACCGCTAAAGAGCATGCCAGATGGATTTCCTCCAAGACAGCTTCACTTGTTCTACAGTCCATGGTACATTCAGTATTCTTTACCAACACTGCACTCCAAAGGCATTGATTCTTCTTTGATCTTCCACATTCATTATTCAGCTTTCACGTGAATATGGTGCAAGTGAAAATACCATGGCTTTAGTCTTCAAAGTGATATCAATGATCTTCTTTAAAGATGTCTTTTGCAGCAGATTTGCCCAATGATATGTATCATTTGATTTCTTGACTGCTGCTTCCATGGGCATTGATTGTGGATCCAAGTAAAATGAAATCCTTGACAACTTCAACCTTTTCCCCATTTATCATGATGTTGCATACTGGTCCAGTTGTGAAGATTTTTATTTTCTTTATGTTGAAGTATAATACATACTGAAGGCTGTAGTTCAACTGGGTATAAATCCTGTTTCTTTCATTAGGCCCTTTATTATTGTCAGGTTTAAAATTAACTTTACCCAAAGAATTTGGTCTCTGTCCTTGAAACTAGAAAAATAATCTCTAAGACCTTGGTATTTCCCTAGTGACTTAAGTATCTTTCATGAGGTCTCCAGACCACATTTGAGGGTTTATGCCAATGAAGTAACTCAGATAAGCCAAAAAGACCATCTTGTGATATCAGCCAGATATCAGGGAAGGGACAGATATGTTTCAATGAATCATGTCTATGTAATGAGGTCCGAATAAAAGCTCAGGACACAGAAGCTCCATGGGCTTCTTCACTGGTTGAAGATACCAGTTCACTTGGGAGAGTACTACATCTTTTTTTTGAACATGGAAATACCATACTAGGAAGCCAGACCTCACCTAAAGCTATTCTTGATTTGTACCCTTTTTCCTATAATAAAACTGTTTAAGTCTAGTACTTTCCTGAGTTCTGTGATTCATTCTAGCAAATTATCAAACTCTAGGTCATAGTGGAAGCCAGTAGGTCAGAAGTTAAAGGGGTTGGAGACTACCAAGCTTACAGCTGGTATTCTGAGGGGGCAGATGGAATCATCCAAATTTGTACCCAGCAGATTGGAAGTGCAAGGGAGCCCTGGACACCATGCTTATGACTGGTGCCCTGAATGGGTAATGGGAAAATCTCAAATTTGTAGGCAGGAGGTCTGAAGTGAGGGTGTCCTGGAGATTCACGGGCTTATGGCTGTCATCTGAGTCTTGGGTAGACTTGTTATTATTGTTGTTAGGTGCTGTCGAGTCGTTTCTGACTCATAGAGACCCCAGGCACAGTAGAACGAAACACCACCAAATCCCATACCAGCTCCACGATCCTTGCTATACTTGAGCCCATTGTCACAGCCACCATGTCAATCCATCTCGTCGAAGGTCTTCCCTTCTTTCGTCGACCCTCCACCTTACCAAGCATGACATCTTTCTTCAGGGAATGGTCCCCCCTTTCACAACATGACCAAAGTAGGTGAGATGAAGTCTGGCCATCCTCACTTCCAAGGAGCATCTCGGCC
>NW_006921813.1:5051851-5053332 GCF_000298275.1 Orycteropus afer afer | reverse complement strand
AATGGTCATATTAACAGGTCTTCCTTGTAGGCATATGGATATTATCCTATCACTGACAGCATTGTACTTCAGGACAGATCTTGAAACATCTTTTGTGATGATGAATGCCATGCCATTCCTCTTTAAACTGTCATTCCCAGCATAGTAGATCATATGGTTGTCTGATTCAAAATGCCCAAATCAGTCCATTTCAGCTCACTAATGCCTAGGATATCAATCTTTATGCATTCCAATTCACTCATGGGTAGACTTAGCAGCCTGGAAGTCTCTGACGTCTAACCTGTGAGGTAGGTTCTAACTCCAGGTGATTTAGGTCAGAGAAAGAAGTGCTATATGTGTGGCTGGTGTCAGAACAGAGATGAAACAGAGGGAAAAGTAACTGATAATAAATTGATTAGTAAGTTGATTGTATATACTTGGTGTCAGAAAAGTGGGAAGCAACATTCTGATTTTCACAGCAATTAACCAAAAACGAAACCATTTGCTGTAAAGTCATAGTGACCTTCAGTGGCACAAATGTTAAGTGCTTGACTACCAATAGAAAGGCTGGCAGTTCAAATCCACCCAGGTGTCCCTTGGAAGAAAGGTCTGGAAGCCTGCTTCCACAAGGACACCTCCTTGAAAACCCTAGGAAGTACAGCTCTACTCTGCACAATGAGGTCACCATGAGGGACACCAATCACTTGCCCTGTAATTCACTATGGGTCACCATTTGAGCACCTAATTCCAGTTTTAACCAATGCTAGCCTGATTGATCCAAGAAACTAGAATGGAATTTTAGATGCATTATTTTCCTCTCTTTTATTTTTCATATCATCTCCTCTACCAGCCTTTTCCCCTCAGAGCAGAAACACAGTCAGCTCTCCTGCGCTCCTAACAGAAACCTCTCAGCTCCGTTACTCTCCTAAGGTATTCGTGGCAGTTGGCTTACTTTCACTGCCCAAACACATCTGTACTCACTGACTCATCAAGCACGGGCTTTTAATCTAAGTTCGTAGGGCTATTTGATCAAATGTTCTCTTTAACTTCATACATTATTTTAGTACCTATTGCCCAGCTGCCTCCTGGACATCTCTACCCAGAAAGCTGACTTACATGTCAAAATCTCAGTGCATTCCAAACATAACTCCACATCGCCTTCCCACCTCCCTATGCACAGTCCTAACCAACCTTAGCCTCACTTCACTGTTTCCCCCACCAATCCCTTCAAGCTCTCCAGAACTCTCAGAAATCTATCCAACTGTTCCCTCTCCACACAGCCGTCATAGCCTGATATAAGTGGCTATTTCCTACTGATTCTAATTGTACAAACCTGCTTTCTTGTTTGTTGTGCACTGGTATGTCCATTCTTCAGATGCTTATTTACTCTTGACTGGCCTACTGACAAGGTCATCATACCTGGTTTCCCCTCTCTTACCCCCTATTATGGGAGTTCTGGTAGCATAGTGCCTAAGGCATTTGACTGCTCACCAGAAGGCTGG
>NW_006921813.1:5047655-5051332 GCF_000298275.1 Orycteropus afer afer | reverse complement strand
TGCTCCAAATGCCCCTTTGTTCCATTCTCATCATTCCCACACTGAGAAACCCAGAATGAAGTATTTACCAATTTACCAGTTTTCCCAGCTGGAAAAAACTCACTTCCAAGTCCAAATTACTACACATTTTGTACCTCTCCTCTGTACTGTTGTATTTCTCATTCAATAGTTACTTCATTCTACTTGTTCTATTATTAAAGAAATATAGTTTTATAATACTGTAAATATTATAGCAATATAGACTTTTATCTGCCCTCCAAAATTCCAAAAAAATTTTTAAGGCATCTTACATTTTCATCTTCCTATCTTCTCTTCCCCTACAAGGTTACATCCCTAAAATGTGTTCTATAACCTGTTCTTGAATAAGGGGACATATTCCATGAATAATCATTATTTTAAAAGCCTTGAAATCTGTAAAATACTGAGAATGCAAAGAATGAACTGGGACTATTGAAAGTGACCACATTTTCTATTTCTATAGATCACAAGGTACTAGGACACTTTACACCACGAATTTCAATAGCTGACTTTTAATATACCTCAAAGGAGAGACCATTTTTCATCACTGAATTCTGTGAGCCATAATGAAAATAAAATAAACAGTCTCCAGGATCCTAAGATCCATGTCAATCTATGAATGAAATAGAGTAGCTGGATAATGAGTAACTGTAATCACTGAGTATCATTTACAAAATAGCTTTAACCAAAAAACCAAACCAAACTCACTGCCGTTGAGTTGCATCCAACTCATAGCAACCAAGGCCGTATCACTACAGAAGTGCATTGCCCAGTGTTCTTTCCAAGGAGAAGCTGGTGGGTTTGAACTGCCAGCCTTCTGATTAGCAGTCAAATGCCTTAGATAAAATAGCCGTAAGCACTAAATATTTCTTTCATTGCTACTGACACATACAACATTTTGCAAAGAATTTCAAAGATACATTTTATAGCCAAGTTCCTTAAATGAAATTCAAAGATTGACTTTATAGGCCCCAGCTTTCCTGATGTCACTAATGATTCTACTAAGGTTGATAAAGTATCATGTTAAGTCAATTATTTTAATCTTCTCTTCTTATAGGTAAGTAAACTGAGGGTCAGAGAACTTAAATGGTTTGATGCAACTCACAGAGCTACTAAAGTGACAAAATGAGGCCCACACTCAGGCGTTCAGTCAACACAGCCAATTTTGGCTGATAAAATCCAACAGTAAAAAAAAAAAAAACTTATAGAGAAGATTCTTTCATAATTTTCTGGAAGAAACCTGTCTTCAATATGCTTGAATGACAGCAATGTCAGTGTACCTCTTTAAAATGCCACTCATACTTGGTGCTGCAAACATAAATCACCAGCACTATATGGAGTTGTTGAAAATTTTGCTCTTATATTAGTTTTATCATATTTTTAGATAGAGGGTATTCAAAATGTTATAGATATCGTCTGCAAAAGTCATGGCCAAATAGGAGAGCAAAAGTTACTTTCCAACACAGATGGGAGTTTCTAAATCCTTTCCTGTTTTCTAGAGTTAAATTTCCGCTGTAAGGAAACATATTTCAAAAATCTGTTTATAAATAGAAACTTATGAATGCACATGTTTTATTTCCCTTTGGATTATGCGATATGGTATTACAATACAGATGATTTCTAAAAACCTGCAGATATCCGAACAAAACACATATCATTAATCCACTTAAGAATAATAAACAAGTACATATTTCTTATCAGTGAATCCCACAAATTTATATCTAGGTATTATTCTTAAATATTACTATTATTTTTTCTCAGTCATAGGGCACCATCTATTTTAAGATAATAGACTGGTTCAATAACAGGTATTTTCGGGGGTAATGCTATAAGTATGTATAAAAAGCTTAAAAATGGAAAATATTCAACTGGTTGTTAAAATTTCATGACAAATGTCATCTATTCATAAAAATCTATTTATATTGGAATAAAGTAACTCTCTAAAAAAATGTACAAAAATAAGCAGGAGGATTATTTCCTCTCCCATGGCCATCTAGATCAGCTTAGCAGATCAAGTATTTCCTGGGACATGAAGCATATTAAACTCCCAAAATGGGACTGCATATGCAGGGTAAGAAGCATAATAGGGACCGAGAGCTTTAACAGAATCTTACCTATGAATATCATGAAAACTGCTATACTTTTCCTAATCAGATATGGACAACATTTACCATTCCATGTACACAGACTGTACATGCTGTTTATCAAAATTATGGCAAGACTCTTTGGTAGCTATCAGGAAGGGAATATACAAACGGAGAAAGATAATCTCACTATAATGAGGAGTGCTGTACTAAAGATATTAACCATGTGCCACAGGAGCCCGAAGTAGGGGGTAAACTAATTTTGCTTAGAAAGAATTCACCACGAAGAAGACAACTGAGATGTGCCCAGAAGCATCAGCAAGAGTTTCTAGGAGAAAGGTATTCCAGGCAAGTACATGGCTTCTTTAGAGAATCATGAAGTTTCATGTACAACATGGTCTCTTCACATCAGTAATGAAACAAATTTCTCTTAAAATTGTTCACAATTCATGTTTTTTAAAACACTCACATTTATATTCCCCATCTTAATAATAATAGCTGTTATTATTATTCAATATAAATATTATAATTAAATAGGCATTTTTCTAAGCATTTGCAAGTAATAGCTCATTTAGTCCTAGGGAGTAAGTACTACTTGTCATACTCATTTCACAAATGGAGAAACTGAGGTCCAGAGAGGATAAGTAATTTGTCCAAGGTCACACCGTTTGAAAATAGTCGAGAGTCAGAACCTGATCTCAGGCGGCCCTCGGAGTCCATGCTCTAAATCATGTGCTGAATCCTCAACACAATTGCAGTGTGTCTGGCTGCTTTTCCTATACAAGCATCTCTCCACTTACACCTGCCAACCTGAGTAGACTGTGGACAAAGGGAACGGAGATCCCACCCATCCAACCACCTCCTACCACCTTTCCACTCTTCTCTTCCTTTTCCTTTCTTTGCTCTCATTGTCTTAGACCTCAAAGCTGCTGTTTCACTCTACAGCATTATAGCTGTCCGTGGCTCTCAAGTCAATTCCAACTCATGGCAACCCATGTGTGCAGAGCAGAACTGCTCCACAGAGTTTTCAAGGATGTGACCTTTCGGAATCAGATTGCCGGGCCTGTCTCCTGAGGTGCCTCTGGGTGGGTTCAAAGTGTCACCAGGGACTCCATTATCCCTCTTCCCAAATCGCTATTCTCTCATTCTCACAGTCATGTCACCAACATGATGGCAGGATTAAAAGTATAAAGGTAAAAGTGTGTTTGAGAGAGGGAGATCCCCTGAAACATCTTGTTCCACACTCACCAAACCTCTTACCAGAGAGGGGAGATTTTCATGAAATCAAGAGATGAGGGCAAAAATTAATGTTGATTACAAGAGATAGAAAACAGTAAGAAAATCAAGTACTGTGTTTGATGCTATTTCCCATTCACTATATTTCAGCACATCAACAGCAAAAATAGAACAAATAATATATTTTCCAGGGTAATGGTTCTTCTTGCACTTTGGAAACGAGGCTTTTTCCAATTGATTTTAAAATAAGAAAGGCCAACATTTCTACCATTTAAGCAGATGGTGCCTTATTAGAACAGGAACAGAAGCTAAAAGGGCAACACCTCACACATACAGATT
>NW_006921813.1:5037210-5046925 GCF_000298275.1 Orycteropus afer afer | reverse complement strand
CCAGAGCAGCTTCACACAGATCAAAAGAATGCTTCAGAATTAAGTAGAACAAGAAATGCATTCACCATTGTGTAGCTCTTGAGAGATTTCCCAAGGTACATTAATACCTTTTCCCATGCAGAGACCCAACAGTTTCTGGACTTCTCCAATATTCTGGCTTAAGAGGTTGTAAAGCTGTATTCTACCTCGTTAAACAGTCATTCTGCTTCACTAATGTACTATTTTTAGATGTACTAAATTGGTGCGTAGAGTTGTCAAATTGTAACAGCATCATTTAGAAGGCAGTGATTAAACGTCAGAGAATTCTAATGGCATAAAAAGCAACTGTACCTTAGATATAAATATAGGACTATGGGCATACTTCCACTTATTAATTGAAAAATTAATAATAACAACCCAAAAGTTGATCAGTTGGCTGGTACAATAATAAAACAGGTAAATCAATCAATTTCATATGAATTTATTGTGCTTGTTTAATCACATAGATATCAAATTTACATTATGTTAGTAAGACGTTCAGGGAATCTTTTATAATTTTAAACTTACTCACTATGACTGTGAAGCAATTACATCTAATACAATGGGTTATTTGTTTACTAAATGCCAACAAAATCCATTCTATTTTAAAAGATTGGAAAGTTTGATTTCATCAAGAGTTATGTGTAGTCAATTTAATTCTTATCTAGGCAAAGGCTCTTTTTTAAAAGAATATAGATTCTGAAAGAAGAACATGGAATTTATTGAATATTACATGCACTCCATTTTAAAGTTCTGAATGTAAATAAGACATATTTGATGCATTCTGAATTTTTTTTAGGGGAAGGGACTGTTACGTTACATTTGGTGTTGAAGCACCATGCTTAGCTCTAGCATAATTAATATAGCATGTAAAGTATTTCAGTTCCCCAAAATTAAATAATTACAACAGAGGAAATAAAATAGGTATACAGTAGACACAAAAACAAGTATTTGTTGAATGAACGGACAAATGAAGAAAACTGAAGTCAGGTTCATTTTTAAATTTCTTGGTTAACTACCAAATACTAAAATTATTTCCAGCAAATGGATTTTTAAAGTCAGCAATAAAGATTTTCAGTCTGTACCTAAAATGCAGTTATGGATTTCCTGTGTTTTGTGCTTATCTAGTGCACAGAAGTATAAATTCAAATTTCCAGTTGAAGACTGGCTTGTGCAAAGAGTATTCATAAAAATTGACAAATATTTACCAAGGAATATCATGTGCAAGAAAATACTCTGTCCAGCAGTGAAACACTTTAAAGCTCCATGCAATTTTTGAAAATTGAAAGAAAATATTTCAGCCAAATCATTTCCAAATTTGGAAAAAGCATGGCATTAAGGAGGAGAAAAATTTTCTATTGATTTCCCAAAGCTTCTCTTTTCCAAAGCATGACAAGACATTAAAATTATGACCCTAATTATAACTTTCAAACAGCAACAGATGGCGTCTCTGAATTATCCTCATACCTCTCAAAGTATTTTGCAAAAAAAAAGAACCATCTTCTGAATTACAAGATAAGTGAATTAACACTCATGTGTATCCTCTTTTAAAAAAACACAAAGATGTAACTGAATCAAAGGAAGTGTATGGAGAATTGATATAGTATAGTCAAAGTAAGGGATTTTCTAGTCGTCTGATAAATCCAGGCACAGATTTTGATTATCTGGAGAAATGGCTGGACTGCACATTTCAGATAATTCTCCCTAAATGCTGAGGCAAAGCCTCTCAATAGTACTGAGTGGGTAGCAGTAAATTTGAGGTTATGGTCTCCTGCAAGTCTGCTCCTCAGCAGAGCAGTTAACTCTATGCAATTCATTACATGCGAAGTGATCATGCTTCCAACAATTTGGCCGTGGGGAGCAAGGCTGATGAGCATTTATAACAAAAGGGCATACTGCTAAAGAGAAGCCCACCCCAACTCTACTGGGATGAGCTGAAGATGCGAAGGAGCTGAGTTCACTCTAATACAGACTCAAGGGCAGTCCGGCTTCTGCAGTGCATCCGCAAAGCATGGTCACAGGGTGTTAGCCTGGGAGATGTTGCCAGTAAATATAACCCAACACTCATAGCCTTGGCCTTATAAAATAACCTCGGCAAATGCAGCTTAAAGAAACGTAACGTGCCAATACTGTCAAGAATTCATTGCTGCATGGGACCCAAATTGTATTTTGGCTACCAAACTGGGTATCAACTTGAGGGGACTTGCTGCTTTAGGCTGCAGTTATACTGGATAAAATATTAGGAGTATCATGTGAAATCAATGGCTTCAGAATAATTAATTGATGGCAAGGAGTGGACAGCTGAAGCAGAGATGATTAAACATATTCTTAGTCTGTATTTCTAAACAGGGCATCAGCATACTAGAAAACCTTCCCTTTCTATTGGCCAGAGTAGGGGCAGATTACCCAATAAGCAAAGTAAGCATGGGCCTGCTTGTGCTTACTTACTAATCTGTAGTGAACAATTTCACTTGGGTGTTCTTCTATTCAACTACAGATTAGTAAATAAGCATAACGAAGCCAATCACAATAAAAATTATCCTGATTTGCAGGGATTGTTCCCATTGACCCTGGATGTAATCCACAGTATGATTACACGCCACACAGTACAACAGTAACACGGTTCCCATTCTGCCTGAAAATCAATCATGCTGGGTCAGCATTGAATTCATGGTGCTTTATTCAATAATGAACTTCTGTTCACAAATTCAAAGGCAAAGGGAACAGTCATTAAAGTCGAACATTCCTCCCACATTCCTAACAGATTTCTTCACCAGGTGGTAGAGCCCTTGATGGAATAGCTCTCGCAAAGCCCACCTGTGCCTGGGAGTAGAACGGGCAGGACAAACGCAGCTTACGATTTACAAGAGCAGAGCTGGCACAGACTCATCAAATGAGCCAGGGGGCACACAATGTGGGGACACTAACCAATTCCCTCCAAACACTGGAAAGGCTATATTCTGAGTTTCCTCAGGAGATATTCAATATCTCTAATAATATAGGTGAAAATCAAAGTACAAGAAAATATTGGGGGGAAAAAAACCTGTATCAGAGAAAACATAAACTTCCAGGCACAACCACTGACTCATGATTGAATAAGAAACAAATATAACACATTCACAGCTGTGATTAGCATTGCGATGCTTGTTGCTGCAAATTCTTATGGCTTGTGGTTTATTCCAAAAGATCTGCTAACAGTTATTTCTCTCATCAGAATGACTCATTTTTATTCATTTCAAGATATCCAATAAACTGTCTTCTAATTTTAGCCTCAAGTCTTACTGCATTAAGTGGTTCTTAAGCAATACTGTTGATTATAAAGAGTTAACTGTAAGATTTATTTAAGCAATAGCCTTGGAAACAACTATTTCTTAAATGGTTCAAGATTTACCAGTATGTGCTGTATGGCACACTGCTTACCTAGTTCAGAGAAACTGAATTAAACACAGGACACAATGGCACATAATCTTAGGTCCCAATGCTACCACGAAGGAGAAATTACCACTGGGTATCAGTGAAATCTGTTTCAGGAGAGGGAGACAAACATGCAAAGGTCCTGTGGCAGAAATAAGTTTGATATGTTCAAGGAAGGAAAATAAGCCCAATGTGGCAGGGGGCTAGGAGTGCAGGAACAACTTTAAAAATAAGGTTAGAGCGACAAACAGAAGTGTAAACATGCAGGGCTGGTTAAAGAATCTGGCTTTTATTCTGTATGGGAAACCTGCAGGAAGTTTAGAGCCGAGGGAAATGACATGACTTCATGTATGCCCCTAGAAGATCTCTAGGGCTGCTGCTTTCACTTTAGTGCAGTGGCCTAGTGCCTGCGGTACGTGACTGCTGACCAGAGGCTGGCGGTTCAAACCCACCAGCCATTCCTCGGAAGGAAGGTCAGGCAATCCACTTGCATAGTGATACTGCCTCTGAACCAAGGAGGGGTCGCTATGAGTCAGGTCTGACTCAACAGCAGTGAGTTTGGTTTTGGTTTTCGTTTGGAGTGATAATAGAAGCAAAAAGAACAATGAGATGTCCACTACATTTGTCCAATAAAAATGTGATGCTCAGTGGATTAACAGTGAAGCTGGAGGGATGTAATCTGATTAAGAAGACACTGGGGAGGCAGAGACCAATGTACTTGCTGGTGTGGTGGTGGAGTACAGAGCAGGTGAGAACATGACCCAGGAAGCATCATTCATACAATTTTGGTTTTAGCTAAAGGCTTCAGAAACAACCCAGGGCAGAATATGGTATCCAATGAACAGAGAAACTCCTAGGCCAGGTGTCCAAAGGGAGAAGTAGTCAAGATGGGTTTCTACGGAGAAACCCAGAGCTGGCAATTGAGGGAATTAAACAAGCCATCTCCTAAAGAGAATTACTCTATACAGACAAGGAACGTGAACACTTACTAAGAACACTTACTAAGGCTCCGAAGCGAGAGATTCATCAGGACCCCTGATACAAAGCATTAAAATGCTTGTTGTTAGGTGCCGTCGAGTCATCCCCGACTCATAACGGCCCCCTGCACAGGGGAACGCAACACTGCCTGGCCCCGCACCAGCTCCTCCATCCCTGCTACACTCGGACCCATCGCCACAGCCACTGTGTCAATGCATCTCATCGAAGGCATTTCCATCTTTCGTCGACCCTCAACCTTACCAAGCATGACATTCTTCTCCAGGGAATGGTCCCTTCTGACAACATGACCAAAGTAGGTGGGACGAAGTCTGGCCATTCTCACTTCCAAGGAGCATCTCAGCTGCACTTCCTCCAGGACAGATCTGTTAGTTCTTTTAGCAGTCCATGGTACTTTCAGCATTCTTCGCCAGCACCACAGCTCAAAAGCATCTTAAGCATAACATGCTTGAGATATGTAGTGTATGTGGATATGATAGCGTAATATGCTATTATTGCCAAACAGTACAAGGAGTGACTTCTAGGAAGCTGTGCCACTCAGGAGTGTATAAACTGATAAAATACACATGCTGACTAGAGTTCTTAGGTGGTGCAAACAGTCTAGCAGTGCTTGGCTACTAAATGAAAGGTTTGAAGTTTGAGTCTATACAGAGATCCCTCAGTAGCAAGCCCAGGAAATCTGTTTCCAAGAAAATCAGTCATTGAAATCCCTAAAGAGCACAGCTCTACTCTGACCACACAGGTCACCATGACTGGAGCTCAGCCAGCAGCAGCTGGTCTATACTTACCACCCACTGAAACTACAAAGAGGCTGCTTGGTGGCTCTTTCTTCCTTCAACAGAAGCACCTCTGAAGAGTTACAAATGTTTTCAAAAGCTAAAATGTTTATGAGGGATATGTAACAACATCTAGTAACAAGTAAGATTTTTTTTTTCTATGTTTCAACCTTTTTTATCAAGCATTTCACCCCCTGCAAATGAAAAACATGGAGGGGTCTGTTACTTATACTATTGAAAGTGAATCCTTAAAGGAAATGTTACTGCATTTAGGTGTCATGGAGTCTATTCCTATGCATAACCACCCTATGTACAACCAAACAGAACGAAACACCACCTAGTCCTGTGCAGTCCCACAACGGTTGCCATGTTCAAGCCCATCGTTGCAGCCACTGTATCAATCCATCTCATTGAGAGTCTTCCTCTTTTTTGCTAACCCTCTACTTTTACCAAGCATGAGTCCTTCTCCAGGGATGATCCTTCCTGAGAACATGTTTAAAGAACTAGAGCCAAAGTCTTGCCATCCTCACTTGTATATGCCCGAAATCTGTGCCTTTGGAAATGTTCAGAGCTTCTTAAACTCATTTATTGAAAGCTAGAAATTATCTTTGTTTAGTAACAGAACTGCTTCTAAACTACTTTAATTATGTAAATAACTTCCTTGGAAGGAGAACAATTTAGGAACAGCTTATAATTCTAACCCTACACAGACTCCATAGCCCAAAATACTGTAAGGAATTTATCTGTCCTTACATTTAACACCGCTGTGCAAAAGCACATTCAACTTATTCATTTGCAAGTTAATTGGGAAGGTTCACTGTGACTAACGAGCTGTTGTCACGGAACCACCCACAGGCCAAATGCTAGCTGACAAAGTTCAGGGCCTACCTGGCTCCATTTACTTGAAACACACAGTGACCACAACAGTGGACTCAAACATGGAGATGGCAAAGGACCTCACAGTGTTAGGTTCTGTTTACATAAAGTCACCACGAGTCAGAGGTGACTTGACAAACAACTAATAAGAAAGGTCAAATTTTGGATTCTTCCTCTAGGGAAGAATATTTTTTAAAGAATTCTGAAAGAAGAGTTTGTTACTGGAGTAAGGTGCTCCAGTGGTGTAGTGGTTAAGTCATTTGGCTACTAACCAAAAAGTCAGGGGTCCAAACCCACAAGGTGCTCTGCAGAAGATGAGGCAGTCTGCTTCCCGTAAGATTTTCTTTTTTAAATTTTTTGTGACTTGGGTGCAAATTTACAAAGTAGATTCATTTACTCCCAGCAGTTCATGCACATTTGGTTTCATGGCACTGATTACAATCCCAACAATAAACAGTTCTTTTCCCATCTCCTCCCTGTGACTACCCCTTCCCTGTGTCCTTATCTATGCATTCCTGTCTGTCCAGCTTTCCCCTATAGAAATGGTGCCCTTCTGATCTCTCACAGTCAATTGATCTAAAGGGTGCATTTCCCTGGGGTAGGCATTCTGCTCTGCTCACAGTGCTTCCATAATGGTTTCACCTTGGAAACCCAATGAGGGGTTGCTATGAGTTGTCCTGTAGACAACTCTTGAAAAGGCTTCGTGTTCATAACTTCACTCAGCAGGTCAATTACATTGGACTATTTGCAAAGATACAGAATAAAAATGGCATTGAAAAGTTAGTATTAATTTCTGTCATCTATTAAAATGTCTCTGCATTGATCCACACCAGGATGGCAGAGGCACTCCTTCATCCCTTCATTTACTCATCCTCTTACAGAGTCATCCATCTACAAAGCCTGGTCGGAGGGTCTGCTATGGGGCAGGCACACTTTTAGGGCTGGGAATACAGCAATAGACTAATTCCACCAATAAGGCCCTACCCTACTGTTCACAGTCTTGTCTGTGAGTAAAGCAGGAAAAGTCAGGTGGGGGTGAGTGTGGTGTTGGAGGAGAGCACGCTACAGTGTGTCCTGGGAGGGTAGACTTCTTGATAGTGTCGCCATTGACATCAGTCAGTGCTCGTTAGCCTGAACTCTGTGTGGAAACATAACAAGAGCCGGATCTGGAAATATCTTTGCTCTGCATCTGAAGAAGAGCCAATTTGTTTCCTGTGGATGAGTATTGACATTGGCCAAGTTTTATTTAAAGGATGTAGGTTCACAGAGAATTTTTATCAAAGTATCACTGGACCTTTGCGGGGGGAAAAAAAATAAATAAAACTCCTCCAACACTGTAAGTACTAAAATAGAAATGCTATGGTCTTAAAATAATTGTCCAGATACTGCATTTTCATAGTCAAAATAGCACTAAGAGTGACTTCCTTCTGCTTTGCAAATACTATCCAGTCCCTTGGCAGTCAATAAATAGATTAAAAGCTCTCTTTATGGAAAGCACTCAGTTTAAATGAAAAATAACAGAGAAACACTTCTAATGACATCTTGAAAAGGTTTAATGAGCAATTCAAGAAAACAAAATTTATTTTTCAACAGTTTAGTCAATAAGCCGTGCTCCTCCTCATCTCTTAGTCTGGAAGCCCCACTGAAACCTGCCCACCACGGGTGACCCTGCTGGTATTTGAAACACTGGTGGCATAGCCCCCAGCCTCACAGCAACACGCAGCCACCACAGGATGCCAAACTGGCAGACAGGTGGCCTGAAACACAATCCTGTTAGAAACACAGAAATGGTGTTCTCCTTGGATAGGGTGAGGAAGCGAAAGAGTGAGGCTTCTCTGGAAAGACAACGGTACTTCATTTTCCCTCAACAAGAACATGACAGAAGAATTAAATATACTCTCCAAATCTTCCTATTTTGCTATTTTCTACAAACTGCTTCAATAAAAATGGGGCAAAAATTAATGAATTTCCCCTGCCCTGTAATTTGGCACTTCATTTGCTTAAAATGGTACTGGAATTTACTTAAATCTTTGCCCAATTCAATCTCATTAGGACTGAATAAGATTGGGGATTTTAACAGACCATCGCTCTCTTTCTGAATGCTGGGCTGGCATGTAATATAATTGCCCTTTTCAGCTTCATGTTCTTTGGAAATGCAATATCTTGGATACTTGGGTGTATGACTTAAGAAATAAAAAGGGATCTTTAAATCTGAAATAAAAATAATAAGTTTAATTATAAAACAGCTTGGTTTCTGACAAAGAAAAAAATGCTAGAGAGTAAGAATGATTAAACACTAGGGCAGCCCGCCAACCAGTACTACAGATACAGACTCTTTCTCCCTAAGCATTGTTTAAAGCCAAACAAAAATGTTCTTCTTTGTAAGAACTTGACCTTGTGAGATGTCTCCTTGAGTAAGAGTCTATCACAACATTAGTGAGTATCATGAATAATAAATAAATATCACAAACTCTCTTCTATAAGCAAAACCTGGCTACTTTCACTGTTGTGGATGTTCAGGATCACAAAAACGGGCATACAGTTAGTGACAGAAGAAATATCTCCCAGGAAAACTGCCCTCAAAAGTAATGTTAATTAAATTTGCACCATAAAAAGATGAAAGAGAATTTCTGCCCTGGGTTTGGTGGAAAGGACTTCTGGTGATACAGTGGTTAAAGCATTTGGCTGCTAATCAAAAGTTGAAACCCCTCAGCCACTACATAGAAAAAAGATGAGGCCGTCTGCTTCTGTAAAGATTTTACAGCCTTGGGGGTCGCTATGAGTCGGAATCAACTCAATGACAGTGAGTTTGGTTTTTTGGGGGTCTGATGGAAGAAAGAAAAAAGTTTAATCAATGTAGTGAGTCTTTAAAACAAAAAAAAGAATTCAAAAGAACACGGTAGTCAACATAAAAAGAAAAAACAAGCAGCAGAACAAAATGTGACAGTGTATCACGGACACTGGTGAGGAGAGAGGAGAAGAAATCTGAGGAACCTGAGAACCCGTGGTCACTAGATGCGCTCTTTGTTACAGGGCAGTAGGCTGACCAACCAGCCTGGTTTGCCTGCAGCTGAGGGAGTTTCAGTGCTGAAACAGGGAAAAGTCCCAGGCAAAAACACACAGTCATCCTACAGGGCACATTATTTCACCACTTCTTGTTTTGTCTTTCAAAGAGCCCTGGTGGTGCAGAGCTTAAATCACCCAGCTACAAACTGAAAGGCTGGTGACTGGAACCCATCAGCTGCTCCGCAGGAGGAAGACATGGCAGCCGGCTTCAGTAAAGATCACAGCTCTGGAAACTCTAGCGAGCAGTTGCACTCTGTTCTGCAGGCTCACTACGAGTGGGAATCACCTCGAAGGCAGCAGGTGTTTGTTTCATCCCAGTCTCAGCAAGATTCTTCCAGTCTCTCTCTGACCTCCTGAGTTAATTTCATCAGGTCCACGGACGCACTAGTCTTTGTAAACAACACTATCCAATATATATTAAGAAATTCACTGTGGTTTATTAGTTTATATAGTGGTTTCTTGTGATTTTTGACATAATGAGTGTACATGTGGGAGCTCTGGTAGCACAGTGCCTAAGGCACTTGACTGCTAACCAGAAGGCTGGCGGTTCAAATCCACCAGCCACTCCT
>NW_006921813.1:5034658-5037110 GCF_000298275.1 Orycteropus afer afer | reverse complement strand
CCAACTCGACGGCACATAACAACAACAACAAGCTCTACATGTACTGATAAAGTCTAAGACCCTACAATGCCATGGGAATGTCATCAAAGTCACACTCCTCCAAAAGTCACATGTTGTTGTTGTTGTTGTTATGTGCTGTCGAGTCAGACCTGACTCATAGCGACCCCCCTTAGGCACTACGCTACCAGAGCTCCTGCCTTTAATTAGTGAAACATAAGCCGTTTTTGCCAACTTTAACAAATATGATTAGCAATTAAATTTTGGTAAGACTGGAAAAGCATTTCCTAAACTAGTTTCCATAACAAAAGCTAAAAAACCTCCGGAAAATTCTGAGACAAACTAAGTATGTTTTATGTTTGTTTTGAAGAACTTTTTTTTCAAAGCCTTCAAGTTATATGTGCATCATGCAGTTCAAAAAACAAAAAACAAACCAAATTCACTGCCACTGATTCTGACTCACAGTGACCCCCATAGAGTTTCCACAGCTGTAAATTTTTACAGAACCAGACTGCATCTTTCTCCTGAAGAGGGGCTGGTTGGTTAAAGCCACTGACCTTTTGGTTAGCAGCCAAATCCCTTAACCACCGCACCACCAGAGCTCCTTGCAGTTTGAAAAGGAAGACATAATTTGCTAAATTTCCCAAATTTATTGAGCCACAGAAATCACTTTCCCAGTATACCTAATTAATTATTGCCCAGAAAAGGGTTCAATGAAGCCCCCAGTAGTTGTTAAACACAGGACTAAAAGGACATCAAAAAATATCTCAGCTGATCAAAACATTTGCAAAAATATAGTTTCTATTTATTTAAATCTTTATTGTGATTTGGGTGAAAGTTTGCAGAGCAAATTCATTTTCCATACAGCAGTTCATACATTTTGTCTTATGGCATTGACTGCAATTCCCCACAATGCAACAGCTCCCCTCCCACTTCCTCCCCACAGTTACCTCTTCCCTGTGACCTTCCCGCCCATGCACTCCCATCCCACAAGCTATCTCCCTGTGCATACATTGCCCTTCTGTTCTCCCATGATTGATCACTCCAAATAGTGTATCTACTTGATGTAAATGTTCAGCCCATATGCCTATTATTTGGCTGGAAGCCACAGGAATGAGTTCAATTCCAGATTGGAAGAGTAGAGAGGGACCATAGTCTCAGGGGTCTCACCAGGTTCTATCAGACCAGCAAACTTGGTCTTTTTTTATGATTTTGATTTTTGTTCCACATTGTTCTCTCACTCTATACAGATCTCCTACACAGATCTCCCTCCAAGTGGTTGACAATGGTAGCAAGGCACCATCTGGTTCTTCTGGTCTTGTGGTCATATAGGCTGAGTATCACATGGTCTGCTAGTCCTTTGTAATAATTGTCTAAATGCGTCTTTGATTTTCTTCCTTCTTTGCTCTGAATAAGGAGAGACTCATCACTGTATCTAGATGGCCCCTTGCAAGGTTTTAAGATTCCAGTAATCACTCACCAAAGTAGGATGTGGAACAATGTTTTCTGTGTAGTATGTTATGTCAATTGAGCTTGATGTCCCCTGCAACCACTGTCCTGAGCCCACAGGTCCAACTATTCACTCCCTCCAGGGAACTGGCTGTGGCCAAGAAATCATCACCACAACCTTGTCCCTTGTCATCAGCTCTACTATATACCTGGAAATTCTTACAGCACATACAAACATGCTTGTAGAAACATCATCTGCCAACCCTATACATGGTCATGGGCAAACTACCTCTGATCTTAGATCAATGTTTGCCATCACTGACAACACAGTACTGTATATGCAAAAGGATTCATCTTTGTTGTATGTACCCCCCATGTACCATTTTTCCTCTTCCTCAATGCCACCATGTTGATCACAATGCCCTGTCCTTCACCCAAATTACTACTTGTCTCTACCTATCTAACAGTGTTCCTTTCCCTCCCCCTCTCACCCCTGGCAACTGACATAGAAAGTTTCCTTCCATAAATAAACTTCTTGAGTTTTTACAATAATGAACTCATACAATATTTTTCCTTCTGTGACTGACTTATTTCACTCAGCATAATGTCCTCCTAGTTCATCCATGTTATGTGGTATTTCATAGATTCTACATTATTCTTTAGTGTTGCATAGTATTGCACTGTGTGTATGTACCATAGTTTGGTTATCCATTCTTCTGTTGATGGGCACCTAGGCTGTTTCCATCTTTTTACTATTTTAAATAGTGCTGTGATGAACATGGGTGTGTATATATCTGTTCCTGTTCTGGCTCTCACATCTTTAGGATATATACCTAGTAATAGGATTGCTGGGTCATATGGTATTTCTAATTCCAACTTTTTAAGGAATCGCCATATTGTTTTCCACAGTGGTTGGATCATTTGACAGTTCCATCAGCAGTGTATGTGAGTCCCAATCTCTCCACATCCTCATCAGCACCTGTTATTTACTGCCTTGTTGAACTTT
>NW_006921813.1:5030852-5033750 GCF_000298275.1 Orycteropus afer afer | reverse complement strand
TCAACTTTAAAGACAAAGTTATTTTTCTTTGTTTTATTTTGACTTACTCAGATCTCAGAAAAAGATGGTAGTCAACATTTAAAAAAAAAAAAATGAACAAAATGTGACAATGTGCCACATTGTGCAAAGAAGCAGGGCAAAGACTGCAGAAGCAGGCCAATGACATCCATGTAATGGGAGCCCAGCTTCCCCTCCCGCAAGGCACCCCTCTCAAATGACAATTCACTGTCCTAGAATCAATGCATTACCTGTCAAATCACTCTAGCTGACTATAAACTCACTGCCATCAAGTCAATTCCAACTCATGGGACACTACAGAACAGAGTAGAACTGCCTTATAAGGTTTCCAAGGCTGTAAATCTTTACAGAAGCAGACTACCACGTCTTTCTCCCATGGAACAGCTGGTGAGTTCGAGCTGTTCACCTTTCAGTGAGCAGTTGGGCATTTAATCACTATGCCACCAGGGCTCCTTTAACCGACTGTAGCTACACTCAATTTTTTAAGTTTATATTAACACTTTAACCTCAAATGCTAATTCCAGGATGGAAAATCAAGAAAGCTATGAAGAAAATGTGTGTAGTAGGTTGAGGAGCAGGTATTTTAAGTCAGAGAGGATCTAAATTAAGTAGGATCAAACATAAAGAGATCTAGTTCAAGGATGTTGAAGGTCTATCTATGACAATGTGGCTCAACTATACTATCGCACAGAAGATCTGGTGGCATAGTGCCTAAGGCACTTGACTGCTAAGCAGAAGGCTGGCAGTTCAAGCCCATCAGCCACTCCTCGGAAGGAAGATTGGGCAATCTACTTCCGCAACGATACTGCCTCAGCAACCCAAGGAGGTGTCGCTGTAAGTCGGGTCCAACTCGATGGCAAATAACAACACAACAAACATACTATGGCTCATGGGCAATACCAAAGCTTTACCCCAGTTCAATTCAGAGGAAAAGTCCAAAGAACATTTTGAATATAATACAAGGCATTCATTCAAACTCAAAAACACATTTATTGGGATGAGGAAACATAAAGCTAATAAAAATATTGTAATGTCAGTACATTGTGCGGCACTTAAACCGAACATTAGCTAATTTTAATGATTACTTTCTCCTGTGGTACTGCCGGTATTGCCAGCAACAGATGTTGTTACTAAAAATGCTAATTATCATAGGTCCTAGCCACCATCTAGTGCTTCTCTTTCTCTCTGTTTATTAGCAATCACATTTGGGCATGCATATGTTTATGATCAGAAGTGGTGTTTCTGTGTAGGATGAGGGCACCACACCAAAATAACAAAAGGATCAGTTACTTCATTGCCCAGTGCCAAACACTGTTTTATAAATATTTCTGAATACAACTAGTTTGTTTATGAACTCTGATCATATTTTAAGCCAATGGAGTACAATCAGAACTTACTGTCAATAGTTTCTAACAAAGTAAATACTCTCATTCAAATGTACAGCATTTAAAGAAAAAAAAAATCCCAGAATATATCTCATGTTAACTCACCAAAAAAAGAGTCACTGCCATATGAACTTAAAACCAAAAAACCAAACACTGCCATGGGGTCAATTCGATTCATAATCACCCGTCCTGGGTTTTCCAAGGCAATATCTGTACGGAAAAAGATTGCCCAATCTTCCTTCTGAGAAGTGGCTGGTGAGTTTGAACTGCCAGCCTTCTAGTTAGCATTCAAATGCCTTAGGCACTAAAAATCTAAAAAATATTATTTAACAATTCAAAGGCAAACATTTACAAATAATGAAAAGAAAGATTCAAACGAGAATAAAAAGTTGTCTGAAACCCCAGAAGCTGCCACTTAAAATTCTGTTACCTTTCTAGACAATCTTAATCTGGATTTATACTAACAAAATCTGAAAATGAAGACTTCTTACTTGATACTTTAAAAATGCCTTATTACTAAGCTGTTAGATACAAAAGCTGGAAGGCAAAGCAATAAAACAGAATGATAGTGCACACACTACTGTTAAATAATTTTGAGATCACTTGCAAGAGACATAGTACTAGAGCCTTTTATAGCAGAGAGGACACAATAAATAGAATATTGATTCATTTCCAAGTAATTTCTTACAAGTAATTGACAGGGAAAAGTCATGCAGGCACAATGAAGTGAAGATAAAAAAGAATGGGAACAGACCTAGAAATGGAGTTTAATGATGAAATTGCAAAGTTCTATTATTAACAACTCACTGCAGATAACCTAGCAAACTTATAGTTGTATTCTATCCTAATTCATTTAATCAAATATCTGTAGATACCTACTATATGCCAATGCTGGACCTTGAGGCTACCGCTACTGAATTTTGACAAATGGAACTCTTTGTGCTACAAATAGGTATACCCGCTATTTGGGATATGATTGTGAGGGAATAAAAAAAAAAGATGATGTCAGTAAGACCCTTGACTTGATACAAAGAAAGTACAACCAGGCCTAACAATAGTATCGATCTTGGTAAAGCAGAAGGCCAGCGAAAAAGAGAAAAACCCCCCATGTTGCTACAACAATGGGCTCACGCACAGCAAAGATTGGGAGGAAGGCACGGGACTGGGCAGTGTTTCATTCTGCTGCACGTGGGGTTGCTGTGCATTAGAACTGACTCAATGGCACCTAACAACAACAATAACCAGTGACAGAGAGATATCTTGTGTTCACAAGACTTGGAAGAATTTTGTCAGGACAGAAGAGTTTTACCCAATAGCCACAGAATATAGCAGGGGAGCCAAGGAAATATTCTGATGAAAGATCCTTCTACACAACACAGATGAAATATTTGCAGACATTACTGATTTCACCTTTTTTTTCCTTCTAATTCCTTCAAACATGCCGCCATGTTTGAATTGAATTCAGAATTGAGCTACAATTACAAAATGTCCCATA
>NW_006921813.1:5022423-5030312 GCF_000298275.1 Orycteropus afer afer | reverse complement strand
TCGTCCCCTCCTTGGGTTTCCAAGACACTGTCACTACAGAAGTAGACTGCCCAATCTTCCTTCTGAGGAGTGGCTGTTGGGTTTGAACCACAAATCTTCTCTGATTAGAAGTCAAAAACCTTAGGCACTACGCCACCAGAGCTCCCAAAGAAAATGAAAATCTGCATACTGGACCAATAAACAACATCATGATAAATGGAGAAAAGATGAAAGTTGTCAAAGATTTCATATTACTTGGTTCCACAATCAACACCAATGGAAGCAACAGTCAAGACATCAGACAACATACTGCACTGGGCAAATCTGCTGCAAAAGAACTGTTTAAACTGCTGAAGAGCAAAGATTTCTCTTTGAAGATTAAGGTGCGCCTAAAGCAAGCCATGGAATTTTCAATAGCCTCATAGGCATAACAATGAATAAAGAAGACCAAAGAAGCGTTGGTGCTTTTGAGTTGGCGAAAAATACTGAAAGTGCCATAGAATGCCAGAACTAACAAATCTGTCCTGGAGGAAGTGCAACCCCAACACTCCTTGGAAGCCAGAATGACCAGACTTCTTCTCACCTGATTTGGTCATGTTATCAGAAGGGACCATTTTCTGGAGAAGGATATCATGCTTGGTAGAGCGGAGGGTCAACAAAAAAGGGGAAGACCCTCAACAAGATGGACTGACACAGTGCAATGATAGGCTTAGGTATAGGATTGTGAGGATGGGGCACGACTGGCCAGTGTGTCATTCTGTTGTACTAAGTGGTCGCTAGGAGTCGGAGCTGAGTCACTGGCACCTAACGATAACAACTACACAGATAGACACATACACATATGTATACATATATGTGTGTGCATGATCTGTTTTTTAAAAAATCTGTATTTGTCTATAGCTAACCCATTATAATCTTAATGATCAGCATACAATTTTATCAAGTATTGTAATTTTGACCTCTTTAAACTATTTAAATTGATTCATGAGTTTCTTAAAAAAAGATCATTCTAACTGAGCAGAGGTTAGTCTACTTCCCACTCCTGTTTTTCTCTCTCATAACCCTTCTTAGTTCTTTCCAAAACCATTAAGGAAGGTACACATACAACATTTAAGGAACACCTCTTACTTCTGAAAGCATTACACGGGCTAGGACGTTGCATGTGTGATCTAGCTAATCTTCCCAACAACTCTGAAAGATAAGAATCATTGCTTCTGCACTGCTGTGGAAAACAGGGCTCATACAGCTAGAAAGTGACAAAATATAATGTGACCAAAGGTCCAACTTTAAAGACCAAAGCCTCTGTGATTATAAGGAAACAAAACAAAAACCCAAAACCCACAGCCAGTGAAGTCGATTCTGACTCGTAGCGACCCCCATTGGGTTTCCAAGGTGGTAAATCTTTCCGGAAATAGATTCCCTCATCTTCCTTCTGCAGAACAGCTGGTAGGTTTGAACTAGTTAGCAGTCAAATGCCTTAGGCACTGTGCCACCAAAGCTCCTTTTGATAAGGAAACAGAGAAGTGGAAATAAAGAAGAAGACATACTTCATAATACAGAAAGCCTTATATTTCAACCACACCTCTATTCCTTTAATTTGCACATGTTTTTTTATTGGTTTTAATCATCTGAGAAGATGAGTATCCTCATTGTTGTATCAAGAGAGATAAGACTCTTCAGATTTCATGCCTTGTAAATTAGGAAGAGAAGGAAATGAATGTTTCTTTTGTTTCTAACATCAGAGTTACTCTATCATCCTTGGAAAGCCTAAGGTCCGTTAAGAAATAGATAGCACTGTTGTTCTTGTTAGGTGCCAGCAAGTCAGTTCCAACTCACAATGGCCTTATGTACCACAGAATGCAACACCGCCTGGTTCTGGGCCACCCTCACAATGGTTGTCACACCTGAGCCCACTGTAGCAGCCACTTTGTCAATACATCTCATTAGGGGTCTTGTAAAATGACAAACCCTTTGAATTGCCCCTTATAAAAATGAATCATACACATATATGCCCATGGAATTTCTATATGATCACTCTTCATTCGTTGTCTTCTTCTTTAAGAAAGCATGAGATGCACATAGCTGCATAGTTAAAAGTATTCTTGAACTGAAATGAGGTAAGATCTTCAAAGGGACAAGTTTATTTGTTTGCAGTAAGTATATAATTATGAATATATTAACTAAATTACTTTCTCAAACCACTAAAATTCATTCTAACATTCCCTGCCTATCCCAATCCTATCTCCAAAGTAGTAGTCTGTGAATAGCTCAAAAAACTACATTAATACTCAAATTGCAAAAAAGACAGTATTTTTATCAGAGAAAGAATGTATATGACTGAACAAAGTTATCCTAAACACTGTAAGTAAAGGCTCATTCCAAACTTCTGAGAAAATTTAACTGAATTAAATTTGAGAAGTAGAAAAAAGAAAGGACTAGAGAAAGGGGAAGGAGCTCTGGTAGCATAGTGCCTAAGGCACTTGACTGCTAACCAGAAGGCTGGTGGTTCAAACCCACCAGCTACTCCTCGGAAGGAAGGTTGGGCAATCCTACTTCTGTAGTGATACTGCCTCGGAAACCCAAGAGGGGTCGTTATGAGTTGGGGCCGACTCGATGGCAAATAACAACAACAACAGAGAGAGGGGAAAGGAAGAGTGTTAGTGAAAGCACAATCTAGGATTTTTACATTCATATTCATGGTTGACTGGCGTTTCCAAGATGGACCCACTTCCCAAGTGTTTGAGAGCAAAATAGCAACTCTCACTTCAGACAATAAAAGATTTTGACACCTTATGAAAAAAATCAGACATTCTAACACTTTACAAAAACTGTCAAGTTACAGATATAGCTATGAGTCCCCAAAGTGAAGGCAGAAGTTACTAGAACAGTCCCAGCATTATTTAGAACAGTTAATACTTTCTAAGAGTTCACTTTTACTTTTAATTAATTTAAGTAATTAAATATCAAATAGATGCTGACTAGGTATTGAAACATCAAACCAATTCGAAGAAAATTAAAATTCTCTCATAGACAAAGGGCCAATATATGTAAGGAAAATAAATAACTTTATAAGACATCAATGATTGCAGTGTAAAACTAGCAAATTGGCAAAGATTTTAAAATTATAAAACTGAAGGTTAAGCAAGAGTTTGGCAGAACCAGTATTCTCATAAATTACAGGTGCACACCTTTCTGAAAAGCAGTCTCCCAAGGTATAACCTTTGATCCAGCAAAGTCAAGTACAGGAACCCATCCTAACAAGAAATCACAATCAGCTACAGTAAAAGATTTATACACAAGGAATTCATTGCAGCATTATACATGCAGTCAAATTTAGAAACAAGTTGATTACCCAGTACACATACACAAAATGGAACAGAATACATAATACTGCCATACAAAAAGACATGGTGCTTATAAATACTTCATGTAAAAATGCTAATGAAATGCAGTTATAGGAGAAGCAAAAAATATAGTTTAAAAAGTAATATAGAAAATGACTTCAATTTTTAAAAATATGAGTTATATACATATATACAAAGAAAAGAAGAGTAAAATGAAATAGAACAGTATTATGAATATTCCCTTTGGAGCAGCGGAATTAACTGGTGAGCTTTATTTTCTTTTTCCTTCCTTTCTGTATTTTACAAAACAAGTGCTTTCTTTTTAATACACTCAGGAGTAAAAATGTAAATACTAACTTTAAAAGTAATGAAATCTGTTTTAATTTGCCGAACAAAATTGAATGCATATTCAAAAGCTGACTGTCATTATACTTCTTTCACAGTATAACATATAACTCATGGATTTTTCCAAAAACACAAAACTTTGACCTTAGAGAAATCAACTGAAAGATGACAAAATCAAGGCTCTGCAAATTTAAGCAGCATACCCATTGCATTCAACACAGCTTAAGGTATGTCTAGAAAAGCAATCTCTTCAGACCCCAACCACAGCTCCCGCCACTACACCGTCCTGCTTCACAAGCGCCTGAACTGGTTACTTAACTTCCCCAAGCAACTTCTTTCAGTGTAAAATACCATCACGACTGTCAAGTCAAATCCGACTCATGGTGACCCCATAAATGCAGAATAAAACTGTCCCATAGGGTTTTCAAGGCTGTGACCTTTCACAAGCAGATAGCCAGGCCTGCCTTTAGAAGTGCCTCTGGGTGGGTTCAAACTCCCAACCTTTTGATTTGTTTGTAGTCAAGCACTTAACCACTTGCACAACTTAGGGACTCCATAGTCTTTATTGCCCCCCAGCTCTAACCAACTACACTGTCTCCTAATACATACCTGTCCCTCCCTTGACAATCTTTGATTTTTGGTTTTGATTAAAGAAAACATTATACAGGACCTTTGCCTTACCTTTCCCAGACTGCAGATAGCCCACTGTGGGGGCAATGCCTCACCAGAATGCACTCTTCAGCATTTGGGCTGAATAAATCCCTCATACATCCCCATCCTAGGCCATCAAGGCCATAGCTCCAAACATGCAGGTAGCAGGAACACAGTACTTAATGTGACACCTAGCAGAAGCACTCAATAAATATTTCTTAATTTTGATTTAATTTAAATGGCAGGGAGGTTAATCAAGAGCAATTAATCAAGAGCACAACTACATGTCAAAAATAAATAAATACATTTTAAACGCCCCAACAAATCTTCCAGTTTTTTTTTTATAGGCTGAACCCTGTGACATTCATATTCATTCTTGGAAACAAGAATATAAAATGTGGTATTCCAGATAATTTCAGTAAAGAAGGAACAACCTTATGTTTGAAATATTAGCATATTCTATCATTCATTCATTCAGTGAAGAAGGAAAAATTCAGTATATCTAGCAATGTAAAAAGATCTACATATGATACCATAATGAGCCCTGAAAGAACTCTACCACATATGATTATGTTAAGGTACAAAGCAGCTGCTTTAAGTAACAACTCAGAAGGAATAAGCAAAATAAATGTAAATATGAATGGTTACTGCAGTAACAACTTATGAGTAAATCATTCCTTAGACGAAACCTATGTCTTCCCTAAATAAAGAGAAATACAGTCCAGACCTCATGAACTGAGTCTTGATAAATTTCTTTAACCTTGAGAAATGTGGAAAATGTAAAGATGTATGTCAGCACTGAAAATGAAAGGCCCCCTAAGCCTGCCTCTACAAAAGGTATCAGTTTCAAGCTGGACTTTTAAAGAAAGAATACTTTCATAAAGTACAATTTTCTTTCAAATCTCTACAGTAGTTAGTAAACTATAATAAATGAAGGTAACAACACAACATATTCCATGCTTTGGGAAGTCACAAACTTTTTAGTAGGCAATGTGAAGTTGTTATAAAGAGAAAAAATGAGAGCTTTAAAATGCCTTTAATTTCAATTTAAAGGAGGTAAAACAATGAATAGTACAGACTCAGGAAATGCTTATCACCCACCAGGTAAGTCAAGACTAGTTTGCACATGTCACTTTTAAATCAAAATTTAAAGAATATACTAAAAGGGCAACTGAAGCTTTTTATGATTCTCAACAGGTAAGTTTGTAGCACTTTAAAAAGACTGACCAACAATTATTACAGTAATGTAGTTACTTTTAAAACATTTTATTATGAAAATACTCAAACATACAGGACAGTTGAAAGAACAGTAAAATAAATACTCTTATACCACCTGGTTCAACAGCTGTTAAAAAGTTAACATGTTTTATCTAGATATATAGATATATATATGTGTGCATTTTTTTTCCTGAATTATGTTAATATCACGAGATATCTCCCTAAATAATCCATCATATAAGAGCATTCTCTTACATATGCTCAATACCATTCTCATACCTAAGATTGTACTGGTTACCTAGTGCTGTTCTGACAGGAATATTACCATAAATGGGATGGCTTGAACAAACAAGTTTATTCTCTTACAGTTTCAAAGTGCCAGGCTCTAGGGGCTGGGTGAAAGCCCTTCAACCTTGGGCTTCGACTCTGCCTCTTGCTCCTGGCCCACTGAAGCTGGAGGCTTTTCTTATTCAGCTGCTGGCTGCTGAGGCTGACAAGCCCAAGACTGACAAGTAAAAAGGGACAGTCCCAATGTTACCAAACCACATGGCAGGCCATTAATTCAAGTCCATTGAAAGTCTCAAGGTTGGCAGAGCATGGCAGGCTGCTGAACAATGACACGGCTACACGCAGGTTTCAAGTGTGCCACAAGTTAGAGACCATTCCCAAAGCTATTTCTTATGTATGGGAAGCAGACCACATACCCAAAGGCAGCTACTCAGCTGCTCCAATAGATTGCACCATGGAATTGATTACCAGTTTCATCATGGGGAATACTACATCCAGCTGCCCGGCCAAGTTGACACACAAACTTAACCACCACAAAGATAATTAACAAATCACTCCTGTCATCTACCAGGTGCCACAGAGTCAATTCTGCCTCACAGTGACACGGCCCCCCCCCCCCCGTGTACCAGAGTGGAACTGGGCTCCGCAGAGTGTTCAATGGCTCATTTTCTGGAAGTAGATCACCAGGCCTTTCTTCCAAGGTGCCTTGGGGAGGACTTGAAAGTCCAGCCTTTCAGTTACTAACCACTGGCACCACCCAAGGACTCCAGAGAAATAGTTTCAGCAGAAATACAACCAGAATGCTCCTTAGAAGCAAGGATGGCAAGACTGTGTCTTGCTTACTTTGGACAATTCATCAGGAAAAACCAATCTCTAGAGAGAGATATCATGTTTGGTAAAGTGAATAAAATTGAAATCCTCAATGAAATGGATTGACACAATAGTTTCAATAATGGGCGCAAATATATCAAAGAATCATGGATATGGCTCTACACTGGGCAGCATTTCATTATCTTATACAGCAGGTCACCATTAGTCAGCATTGACTCAACAACAACTAACATCATCATCTAACAGCTAATCCATTTTCAAATGTCACCAACAGTCTCATAATTATCCTCTATAGCTATTTTAAATTTTAAATTGGGTTAATCAAAGTCATGCATATTTAGTGGCTTTCTGCTTTGCTATTATTTTTATGTGGAGATATGTGTGTGTGTGTGTGTGTGTGTGTGTAGGATCCCTGGTGACACAATACTAACTGAAAGGGCTCAATTGCTAACCAGTCAGTGGCTCACATTCACCAGTGCCTCCACAGGCGAGAAGACCTGGTGATCTGTGATCTGTTCTCAGAAAGATTACAGCCTGGAACACCTGGTGGGGGCAGTTCAACTCTGTCCAAGCGGATTGCTATGAGCTGGCATGAACTCAGTTGCGCACAACAACACGTATGCACACGACTGTGTGTAAATTGTATCATGTAAGAAATCTAACTCAGCATCACAGCTAATAACCACTTTTCACTAGGCAAAGACAATAAATGATCACACTTTTATTTATAAGAATACCAAATATATTGTTTTAATTCAATTTTGATTATTCTGTAAAGAATTCCTATGGCTCACGGGACATGAGCTCTGTGCATATTATTCTAAAAGCAATTCTTTCATGCAGTGATGGGCACAGAAAACAGAAGTTGGGTCCTTTATTTTAAGAACCTCCAGAAGTAAAACTAGCATATGGATCTGGGAGCTTTATTTACATTATCAGAAGCTATAGAAATAAAGTAGTAGGATGAAGACTTATATCTATATCTATATTTGAATGAGATTAAAATGATGTGTCAAAAAGTGCTAGAGAAGCCTCAAAATTCATCTCTGGGTTGTGGTAAAAATAAAAGGATTAAAAGCATAGTATAATCACTGAAGTTTTCACTAAAGTAGATCAAATATTATAGGTTTCTAATATTTTGTTACTTAAAAAAAAAAAACAAACACCTTATATATTATATTATGGGAGCTCTGATGACATAGTGCCTAAGGCATTTGACTGCTAACCAGAAGG
>NW_006921813.1:4989534-5021506 GCF_000298275.1 Orycteropus afer afer | reverse complement strand
TTCATGATGTACATGTTCCAGTCTATTCACGTGTATATAGGCTTTCTTAAAAATAATTACTGAGATCACACTGCATATAAAAATATATTATAATTTATTGAGCTAAACTTCCTTGTGGGCATCTGTTTCCAATTTTACTATTTTAAATCAGATCCCAATGAATATCTTTTTGCATATATGCCTTTGGGTATAAATTTCCACTAATTCTTAGGTCAACTGTTGGTAGTATTTCTACATGAGAACCAATTTAGATTTAAAAAGCAAAGCTTTATTAAGTTCTATGGGAAGTACATAGGTGTCATACCTTAGATAGCCTATATTAGGACTGAAATACAAAAGAGAAAACCAGCATTGATACTGATATCTAAACATATGAAAAGTGCCACATGGGAAGTACTGGGAAAAAATAGAATTTGCACCAATGCTAATATGTTGGTCACTGAGTGACTAAGGCATTTGACTGCTAACCAGAAGGCTGGTGGTTCAAACCCACCAGCCACTCCTCAGAAGGAAGGTTGGGCAATCTACTTCTATAGTGATACTGCCTCGGAAACCCAAGGAAGGGTCGCTGTGAGTCAGCTACGACTCTACGGCAATGGGTTTGGTTTGGTTTGGAGCTACTTAAGACATAATTTGCTTTAAAGTACAATTTCTAAATTATGAATTTCCAAGTTATAAATTATTTATACTCTTTGAGGGCACTAAACTATTTAAAAAGCTTAACTTTGAATATGCACTGACTACATCAGCATGTTTTATTTTAATGTCAATTTTTGGTTTTAATGTTAAACTTCAGATAGCCTTGAAATAAAAGACATGAGCTTTTTTAAAACTATAGTTATACCTTTTGGGTTAACTATATCTAAAGCTGCCATTTACTTAAACATTCAATTCTTTAAGGTCTTATCCAAAGCATTTTGCACAACCTTCTTCAAATAAGCTGTTGTTATTTGTTGTTATGTGCTGTCAAGTCAGCCCCAACTCATAGCAAACCCTCCTTGGGTTTCCAAGGCAGTATCACTACGGAAGTAGATTGCCCAACTTTCCTTCTGAGGAGTAGCTGGTGGGTTTGAACTGCCAGCCTTCTGGTTAGCAGTCAAGTGCCTTAGGCACTTTGCTACCAGAGCTCCTAAAATAAGTAGCCAAGCAAAATGCTTACTCTATATTTTTGAGGGTCAGGGAAAAGGCAGCACTTTGTAGTAGAAAAAAAAACAGACTGAATTTAATAAGTAAAATGAGCTACTTCTGTTTCTTTCAACGTTAGATCTCTAATTTTAATCAGCAGAAGGAAGGGTATGGGTAAGATAATCTCTAAGACTCCTTGGTCATACTCCATAGTAACAAACCCATATAGTTTAATCGTTTATGCCAATTTTTTAATTCACTTGTCAACAGTCCATTTCAGAAGTCTATAAAATATACTTTTATAATGTAGGCCTATAAAATCCCAAAGTAGAACATATCTCCTTATCAAAGCAATTCAGTCATTGCCACTAAATATTGTATGTATTAAATATTATATGAGTCAGAATCAACTTGATGTCAATGAGCTTGGTTTTGGGGGTTAGGACAGTTCACTTAATATTGCTAAGCTCTGTCTCCCTCTCTTTAGAAAAAGAGGGAGCAAAACTTGAAAATATCCAAATTCAAAATCAGTTATTAATTTTTAATTTAATTTTCATATTTTGATACCCATAAGAAAATTGTATGTTCTTACCATTCCAGTTCAATCTGCTTAAGAAGCTCAGAGAAACTAAAGACAACTAAGAGACTTCTGGCCAGGGAAGGCCTCTACCTCCACCCTCCCTGCTTGACGAATTTCTAGAAATCACTCCAGTTTTTAAAGTAAGGATGACATTTGGCTCAAGCAAATTACTGAATTATTTAATTACCTAATAGTGCCTAAGGCACCTGACTGCTAACCAGAAGGCTGGCGGTTCAAACCCACCAGCCACTCCTCGGAAGAAAGGTTGGGCAATCCTACTTCCATAGCGATACTGCCTCAAAACCCAAGGAGGGGGTCACTATGAGTCAGGGCCGACTCCACGGCACATAACAACAACAAAACAATGAAGCATTGATTCTCCGCCACACAAGACTTCCTGAGATTTTGGTTTACATTGTAATTTCTCAAATCTTTAACCAGCTTCTGATCAAGCCTCACTGGTCAGCTTTCAGAAATAAGCATAACAGACCATTTGGCTTCTATTGTTGTTGTTGTTGTTTGCCGTCGAGTCGGCCCTGACTCATAGCGACCCCTCCTTGGGTTTCCAAGGCAGTATCATTACGGAAGTAGGATTGCCCGACCTTCCTTCCAAGGAGTGGCTGGTGGGTTTGAACCACCAGCCTTCTGGTGAGCAGTCAAGTGCCTTAGGCACTATGCTACCAGAGCTCCTTTTGGCTTCTATTAGAAGCAATTATTTCAACAAAGAGCAAATGTTCTCCCTTCTTTACCACCACACCACATAAGGATCTTCCACAATGACAGGCTAACATAATAAAACAATCAAAGGTTTGCATCAAGAATTAATGCAAAAAAAGTACTGTCTCACTAGTTATGTATCACCTATCAAAACTGCACTGTCAAAATAAAGACTGTGGAAAACCCATGTGCAAATCACCAGAATGTGTTATTGAAATTCAAGGAAGATCTTCCTCAAGCCTTCCCAAGCTTTACGTGTGCCTACCAGCATCTACAATTACTAATGCATACATTTTTTTTGTAAATTATGGCTGCCCTACTTTGGGACTGAATAAAAAGTTCAGGGTATTCTTTTGACTGGGTACCACTGCCTCAGGGACCATTTGTTCTACTCTGAAGACATGGTCCCTTTCAGTAGCCCCAGTGTGAATCTAAGCTGTCTCAATGATTTCACTGGCAAAAAAAGCACCTTAATGGAACCTGGCTCTGTGCCCTAGGAAAGAAGAAAAATGAAATGACCCTGCATTGCAGAAAGACAAGAGGGTGGTTGGTATCCCCGATTCTGCCGCCTGAGTTGAGACACACAGAAACTTTTAGTTTGTGAGTTCTTTCACTATCTTCAGAAGTTATTCTAGCACTGAAGCATGGCGAAAATGCATGTGGATAAATATTGTCTCTTTTTTAATGTTGTTTATGGAACAAGAAAGAACTAAAGATTTAGTAAATCAATTTAAATTATTTACTACCTATGTATAGACAGAAAATTCACAAGCATTAACTCATTGGTCCTGTAATATCTTTCTAAATTAAGCAGAATGTATATTATTCCCAATGTCTAGACGAAGACACTGTGGAGTGATACAACCCTTGTGTAATACATAAGATCAAACAGCAAGTAAGTAATCAAACCTGTATCTTCTCATTCCAAATACAGCATTTTTCCCATTACACTTTACTTTTACTTAATCTAAATAATTAATATGAAAAATAAATTATATTGTTTTATAGTGCTATAAGGGAGCTCTGGTAGCATACTGCCTAAGGCACTTGACTGCTAACTAGAAGGCTGGTGGTTCAAACCCACCAGCCACTCCTCGGAAGGAAGATGGGGCAATCTACTTCCGTAGTGATACTGCCTCGGAAATCCAAGGAGGGGTCACTATGAGTCAGGTCCGACTCGATGGCACATAACAACAACAACATAGTGCTATAAAGGTTATAAATCATTTAACATAGTTATCATATTTACTTATCATTAACCAGTAACTCAAAAGCTATAAATGCTCTAAATAGTTTTAAGTATGTCACAATAAATTAGATTTGTTTTTCCAATCATTTTACCTAACACAGTATCAAAGTCTTTCCTCCTAATCAAATGTTAACCAGGAAAAATAAAAAAGAAAGCAGATTTTTTATTAGTGGTTGCCTTGGGTTGGGGGGATGGGAGTTGAGTGAAACCAGGAGTGATTGCTCATGTATGTTTGGTTTCAGAGGGAAAAACATGTTCTAGAATTAGATTTTGGGGATGGTTGCAAAGCTTAGTAACTATACTAAAATACACTGAATTGTATACTTCAAAAGAATGAATTCCATCATATATGAGATAGCTCAATAAAGAAAAAAACAAGAGTCAAAGTACAGTATCTCAGTAAGTCATATTAACATTGTAAATCTAAGAAAAACTTGAACCTTAGCTTATTTACTCAACATTTTCAAATACTTGCTTTGCCCATAGGACTCTTCTAAAATAAAATATGGCCCCAAACTGAAGAAGTTGATTACTCAGAGGGGAAACTGAAATAAACAGCTAATTTCAATACTAGGCAAAGTTAAATATAAATTCCATAAAAATAAATACACATAAAATATAGTGGAAAAGATGAGCCTCTTGGAAACTCAAGTATGAAACACCACCTAGATAGACACGTGACCTTGGGCAACATAAGATCTTTAAAAGCTTCTGAAGAACTAAGTTCCACATAAATGTTTATACCTTCTTTCCTCATATACCAAATGAGAAAACTGGTCAGCTAATTACCGGACGTCCTTTAAACTCCAAAGTACTAAAAACCAAGTCGAATCTGACTCATAGTGACCTTTCCTTGGGTTTCCGAGGTGGTATCACTACAGAAGTAGGTTTCCCAATCTTCCTTCTGAGGAGCAGCTGGTGGGTTTGAACCACCAGCATTCCGGTTAGCAGTCAAATGCCTTAGGCAGTATGCCACCAGAGCTCCCCAAAAGTACTAGGGATATATAATTTAATATTAGCTACACAACTTACTTCCACTGTGAATGATTTGTCATTTTTGCTTCAAATGTTAAATCATTCCCTCATTAACTGAGTCATAATTAAAAGTATAACCTATTTTTCCCTCCCACAGCAAAATGACTTACACCTAAAGCGAGGCTGTTCGCTTTAAAGGAGACATTCTGAAGAACCTTTTATTTCAAACATTAAAATATTATAGGTTTTTTTTTTATATTATTATTAAGAATTTCCTTTTGGTAATGTTCTCTGTGTCTGACTATCTTCCATATTCAAAAATATGTTTTCTTTAAACTTGACTTAAGCTTTGGAAACTTTCAAAAGGCAAAGGATCTGGCATACAAAGCTCTCAATCAAAAAAAGTAATAGTTTTTTTTGTTCCAGTGGAAATGTAATAAAATAGCTTTGGAGCCATTTCTGATGAACAAGTACCCAATGTTCTCTGAATACAGTGAGTCAACTCTAATGCCCCATGTCTCTCTTCATTAAGTTGTCTATTCCAAGAATTCTCTATTCTATTAAAACTCTACCTCTCAAGATGCATTTTAGATATTACCTGTTTACAAAACACTTTGCTGAGATTTCCAAGTCAAAACTTACTATACCTTCTTCTGTGTTCTAACAATCTCTAGATTTATTACAAAAATAATTTCTATTTGGGATGATGAGAAAGCTTTACAAACAAACAGCGATGGTGGCTGCACCACTCTGTGAGTGTGATTAACACCACAAGCTGGTACATTTGAAATGGTTATAATGACAGCAAATTTTTTGTATACATTATGCCTCAATAAATAAATACTGTAAATGCTCAAGTCCTTTTAGACCGACTATTTCTATTCTAAAAATTTATCCTGGAAATAATCAGTGTGCAGTCAATTATTTTTAAGAATGCCCATCACAGAAACATTTATCATAAGGGAACAATAACTAGTTATCTGACCACAAAGGATTGCTTGATTATAATGCAGTCATTTAGTGGAATTTTATTTACACTACTAAAAAAATCACAATGTACGTTTTATGACATGGAAAAACAATCATGAAGTATAAAGTTTAATGAAAGATGATGAGACCTCAGAAGAAAGCTAACTCACAAATCCTTGCTTGCATATCCCAGCTATGCGGCCTGATGCTGTCTCTTGACAGCCTGCTCTGGGTAGGTGTACACCCACCTTGGTCCCTTTAAATTCTGAACCCACAGTAAATATTGTCTCAGACAATGTTTTCAAGTAAAACATTATGGTTTCTATAACTCAGTTCCCTTATTCTCTGCCTATATAAACTCTTTCAAACTTTACCTTGGAAAAAAATAATGTCCCTCATTTTATAGTATCTTAAGCCAAATATCAAAAGCTTTCCCTCCTCCAAAAATTGGCTGTAATTAATACAGATCTATACCAAAGAACAAGGAGTTCTGGTGGTGCAGTGCATAAGGCAATTGGCTGCTAATCAGAAAGTCAGTGGTTCAAACCCACCAGCTGCTCCATGCACAATGAGGCAATCTACTTCTCTAACAGTTTACAGCCTTGGAAACACTAAGGGGTCACACTATGAGTAGGTACAGACTTGATGGCAGTGGGCTTTGGTTACACCAAAGAACAGTTAATTCAGTTGTTTTGGGTTAACACAGACATAAAACTGATGGTATCAAAAGCATAATTATTACAATAACAAAGAGGTCTCCAGAAAAAAAAAATAAAGAAATCAATACCATTTACAATAGCTACCAAAAAGATAAAAACACTTAGAAATAAATCTTACCAGGAACACAAAAGACCTATACAAAGAAAATTAAAACACTACTTCAAGAAACTTTAAGAGATCTGCATAAGTGAAAGAACATACCATGCTCATGGATAGCAGATTGGACACTGTGAAAATGTCAATACTACCCCAAGCAATCTATATATTCAATGCAATCCCAATCCAAATCCCATTAACATTCTTTAAGGACATGGACAAACCAGGCAATAATTTTATATGGTAATGAAAGAGACCTTGGATAAGCAAAGCATCATTGAAGAAAAGAAGAAAGTAGGGTATCTCATACTCCCAGATCTCAAAACATACTACTATACAGCCACAGTAGTCAAAATAGCCTGATATTGGTACAATGATAGACAGTGGACCAGAATTGAGAACCCAGAAATAGATGCATCCACCTATGGTCAGTCAGCTGATCTTTGACAAAGGGCCAAAATCCATTCAATGGGGATGAGACAGTCTCTCTTACAAAAGTGGATATGCATTTTCCAAAAACTTAAACAAGATCAATACCTCATGCCATACACAAAAATTAACTCCAGATGGATCAAAGACTTAAACTGGAAACCTAAAACTATAAAGTTCATCAAAGGTAAAAATAGGGGCAAACTTAGGAGCCCTAATTTATGGCATAAATAGACTATTACGCATAACCCAAAATGCACAAACAGCAAAAGATAAACTAGATGATTGTGGCCTTCTAAAAATTAAATTCTTATGTGCATGAAAAGATTCTTCAAAAGCGTAAAAAGAGAATCCACAGATTGGGAAAAAATATTTGGCAACTACATATCTGACAAGGGACTTATCTCTAAAATTTACAGAAAACTCCAAGACTTCAACATCAAAAACACAAACAATCCAATTAAAAAATAGGCAGAAGATATGAAGAGACATTTTACCAAAACATACATTCAGGTGGCCAACAAACACATGAAGAAATGTTCATAATCATTAGCCATTAGAGAGATGCAAATCAAAACAATGAGATACCATCTCAGCCCAGGACTAATAGCAAAGTTCAACAAGACAGAAAATAACAAACGCTGGCAAGGATGTGGAGAGATTGGGACTCTCATACACCACTGGTGGGATGGTAGAATGATACACCACTGTGGAAATCAGTATGGCGAGTCCTTAAAAAGTTAGAAATAAAAATACCATTTGATCCAGCAATCCCACCACTAGGTATATATCTTAAAGAAGTGAGAGCCAGGACAAGAACAAATATATGTACACCCATGTTTATAAGCACTAATCACAATAGCAAAGAGATGGAAAGAACCTAAGTATCCATCAACAGAGGAATGGACAACCAAACTGTGGTACATACACACAATTGAATAGAATGCAACAGTAAAGAATAACGTAGAGTCTGCAGAATACCACATAACATGGATGATCTCGGAGGACATTATGCTGAGTGAAATAAGTCAATCACAGAAGGACAAACACTGGATTAGTCCACTATTATAAAAAGTCAAGGAAAGGTTTCTACATGGAAGGAAACTTTCTTTGGTGGTTACCAGGGATCAGAAGGGAGGGGAGGGGAGGTAAATTATTAGATAGGTTAATTTTATATATATATATATATATATATATATATATATATATATATACACACACACACACATACATACATACACACACACCAAAAAAAAAAACAAACCCACAATGCCATCGAGTCACATCTGACTCATAGTGACCCCTCCTTGGGTTTCCAAGGCAGTATCACTACAAATGTAGATTGCCCAACCTTCCTTCCGAGGAGTGGCTGGAGGGTTTGAACCGCCAGCCTTCTGGTTAGCAGTCAAATGGCTTAGGCACTAGGCCACCAGAGTTTCATATATATATATATGTATACACATGTATATATGTATGTGTATATATGTGCACATATATCTATATATGTGTATGTGTACATGTGTGTACATATACATACATACATACATATATAATATATGCACACACATACACAAAAAACACATACCCATACACACACACATATACATATATACATACGTGTGTGTGTCTCTGTGTGTGCGTATATATATAAAATTTTATTAGTGGTTACCAGGGGTAGGAGTGAAGGGGGAAAGGGAAGCTTATGTTTGGAGGGCATTGATTTTACGCTAACAATGGTGGAATATTTTGGAAAAGGATAGCAATAATGGTAGCACAACATGAAAAATGTCATCAATGTCCCTGAGCTGTAAGTGTGGAAGTTGTTACGTTGGTGAATATATGGGTGTGTATGTTTTCACTACAAAAACAGTAAATTTAAAATAAAATTTAAAAAGCTTAATTCTTAAAAAGCTAAGAAATAATATCTGTACTTCATTCCATTCTCTAAGCAAACATGTTTGTTTTTCCTTGTTTATTAGCTGCAGTAAAGATAACTTCTTTCTTCGTTTTGTTAGTTTCTGTTAATGGAACAGGACTATTTTTAATGGAATGTTTTATGTAAATCAGCATTGTATCAGCTTCATTGTGGGCTAACTATTATGTTCAGGTGCTACCTGGGAGCCTAACCAATAATCTAGAAGAGCACTCATAACTTGGGAAATATTCCTCCTACAAGAGTTTCTGTCATAAATGGGTTGGTCAAGAGGAGCTTTTTCTCCCATTTCCTGAAGCAGAATCGCAGAGAAAGTAACAACCAGGTGGAAACCACCTTTTTTTTTTTTTTAATTCTATTGTTGAAGCAATGGTTCTTAACCACGGTTGGCCAAGTTTCCAATTCAGACTCAGCGAGTCAGAGTCAGTGGGTCATGAATGCTTTGGAGAAGCTCCCTGGGTGAATGTGATGTGATTTAAAAGTCACTTCAGGGACCAAGAAAATGAGGAGGATAAGAATACCAGCACTTCCGAGAGACACCAGCCACGCTCTGTGTTCAAGGCATCACGCCAGGCACATGCCACAGATCACCTCACACGATCCACACAGTGGAGTAACAAATGGAGCCAGGCCACATGGCATTTATTATGTGTCAGGCTCTCTTTTTACCATTATACATATATATACACATACACACATGTATATATATGTATATAAAGTTATTTAATTCTTAAAACAACCCTAAGAAAAAGAGAGAGTCAGACTAATTCCAAAGCCATTTTTGAAAAAGGAAGCCACGACTAAGAGATGGTCAATGACTTGTCCAAGGTCTCGTAACTGGTAAATGGCAAAGTCACCATTGCATGAATCCACAGTCAGACTCCAGACTAGATAATCCCTTTTACCCATTAAAATACTCTCACAACAAATGATTTAAACTTTTTTGTTTCACTTGTAAAATACAATGTATCTTCTGTTTATACTTGCACATATCTCTGGCACATGACAAGAAACTCTGGTGGTATAGGGGTTAAGGCATTTGGCTGCTAACCAAAAGGTCAGTGGTTTGAACCCACTACCTGTGGAAGAAAGATGAGGCATCTGTAAAGATTTATAGCCTTGGAAATCCAATGGGGGTCACTATGAGTCAGAATTAACTCGATTGCAGTGAGTTTGGTTTCTTTTTTGCTTTGGCACATGACAGCCATTTAACGCAGGTTCTTTGAAAAAGACAAATTTGCTATTTAACAAAATAATCCAGGCTAATAAATTAGATGAGTCTTTGTTTTCAGTTTTTTTTTTTTTAAGGACTCATTGTGTATTTTAAAATAAAATGAGAGAAAACTACATTTGGGTATTGAGAACTAGGTTCAGTGAATACATAATTCAAGACTGAAACCAAACTAAATTATGAATCAAAAACCAGAACCAACCATATTAATTTGCATTAAAATGAACTGACTCATTTTTTTCCATAAAACTGTAAAATGAGCTCATTAAAAAAGCATCCATTATACAAGTTTAAATTAGAAAAAAATCGTTATTCTCTTAAAATTATATAGCCAGAAGTCAAACATCAAATGAGTTTGAAAGAATAAATGTCATTCAGTTTAAACTACTAGCAGAAAATGAGTACTTTCCCACCTGACAAAATAAAACATCCATTGTTGAGGATCTGTTTCCTCATCGTACAATGAAATAGTGGGCTGAGATATTTCCAACATTTCCCCATATTCCAGTTTTCAATGGTTCACATCTTAGAATCCAGGTTAAATATCATTGGATAATTCAATGCACGTAGAGGTAATTTAGAATGAAACCCTATCGACTACTTAGCCAACATGATCTCTCTTTCTATACCTTCTATATTGTAACTCACATTTTAGTCAAGTATAATTTCTAACTCTAACTGAAAGATGTCTACCTGTGACTTACGGACGTTTCAAAGGCATTTGACTGTGTGGATCATAACATGTTATAGATAACCTTGGGAAGAATGCAAGTTCTAGAGCATTTAATTATGCTCATGTGGAACCTGTACATAGACCAAGAGACATTCGTTTGAACAGAAGGATACCAGTTTAAATTCAGAAAAGGTGTGCATCAGGTGTAGCCTTTCACCATACATACTCACCCAGAAGCTGGACTAAAAGAAGAAAAATCCATCAGGATTGGAGAGAGACTCATTAACAACCAGCAATAAGCAAATGACACAACTTTGCTCGCTGAAAGTGAAGATGATTTGAAGCACTTACCAATGAAGACGGTATAGTCTTCAGTATGGATTACACTTCAACATAAAGAAAACAAAAGTGCTCACAAGTGGACCAATAAATGATGTCATGATAAATGGAGAAAAGATTGAAGTTGTCAAGGATTTCATTTTACTTGGATTCACAATCAATGCCCATAGAAGCAACAATCAGGAATGTAAACAACATAATGCATTGGGCAAATCTTCTGCAAAAGACCTCTTTAAAGTGTTAAAAAGCAAAGATGTCATTTTGAGCACTGAGACGCAGCTAACCCAAGCCATGGTATTTTCAATTGTCTCATGTTGTTGTTGTTATGTGCCGTCAAGTGGAACCCAACTCATAGTGACCCATCCTTGGATTTCCGAGGCAGTATCACTACGGAAGTAGATTGCCCAACCTTCCTTCCGAGGAGTGGCCGGTGGGTTTGAACAGCCAGCGTTCTGGTTAGCAGTTAAGTGCCTTAGCCACTGTGCTACCAGAGCTCCAACAACAACAATAATCTACTATCAATTGTTGATACATGGACCTAGAATCAGAAAACCTATGTTTAGTATTGTTGTTATGTGCTGTCAAGTTGCACCCAACTTATAGCGACCCCTCCTTGGGTTTCCAAGGCCGTATCACTACAGAAGTAGATTGCCCAACCTTCCTTCCGAAGATATAAGTTGTGCTAGTATCAGCTGAGCAATTACTGGCATATTCTTTAACCAGCCAGTTTAAAAACTAGTTTCTCCATTGTTACATCGGAATAATGACAATTTCTTCCCTGTCTACTTTGTAAGGATACACAATAATATAAGATATATATAACAGATATGAGAAAAGCCAACTCTAAAACACTAAAAACAGAAGGAAATCTTGTCAGGAGTTATACTACTTTTTTCCAGGGAAAGCTTACAGTTATTTTACTGCCACACTCGGCCACTTTGCTCTCAATCTGCTTAAAGCGAAAGCAAAACAGTAGTCTATTGTGAAAACAGCTGAACGCCTTCTTCTATTTGATGTTTTTCCAAAATGCTCACTTAAAGCTACACCAAGTCATACTTTCATATCAGCTTATTATCTATTAAGCATTAAAAGGCGCCACCTGCTTTTATTGGTGAGCTCTGTTATACTCTTTTAGAATTCCTCAGAACCGAACAAACTGGAGGAAGAAAAATGAAAAGAAACCCTCTGATGCACTTCATATGCTTTCCAATTTCAATTATTTGGACTCATTTACCTTGCCCAGCAATGAATAAACTTGGTGAAACTGAGAAAGTTACCAAAGCATGAAATTTTCTATATTCTTGTATTTCTATGGAGGGATTTCTACTAATTACTTATTTTAGAAAGCTAAAAATAAACCACCAACTATACCAAACTATACCAAATAAGAGAAGCTGGCAGGGCTCACAGCAAATAGTAAAAGGAAGGAGACAATGTCTGTACATTTAAAACCTAGTAGTCCATCCAGCTCTGGTAGCATAGCACCTAAGGCACTTGACTGCTAACCAGAAGGTTGGTGGTTCACATCCACCAGCCCTCCTCAGAAGGAAGGTTGGGCAATCTACTTCCATAGTGATACCGCCTCGGAAACCCAAGGAGGGCTCGCTATGAGTCGGGTCTGACTGGATGGCACATAACAATGAAAACAGTCCATCTGCCTGGAAATTTCCACTTGGACTGTAATAAACTTTATACCTAGGAAAACACAAATAATCAACAATGTAGTCACAGTTATCAAATCATACCTTAAAATTAAAGGAAACTTTTTATTTATCTCCATGATGCTATCCTCACTCTTCAGCAGAATGACTTTCTGCTTATTTCTGACTTATACTAATATCACAGTATAAGATTTATCCAAAGGATAATTTGATTCTGGCTGTCAGAACTGTTTAAAATGCAAAAGTGGTATTAATTATTTTTTAGTTAAATGATAAAGTATTACATTAGAGCTAATTATACTGCTTTTAGCTAAAAGTCATTGATAATATGAGTGCCTGATTAACAAAATGTTAGTTCACTGAGGCACTAAGTTTTCTTCTTTTTAATCCTGAGATAAACACCAACTTGGGGAACTATGGCCAAACAGAGAGTAGGGAGCCACCAAAAATAGCACTGCTGCTTTTGGAAGACACAGTATGTGCCCATGGCAGGGACAGATACAGGTACTGTTCTCTCGATACAGCTTCCATTTCATGTATCATCTCAAGGCAAGGGGGCAGTACAGGAAAAAGAGCACTGGTGTGTCAGTGGTTAAACACTCACCTGCTACCCTAATGAGCAGCAGTTCAAACCCACCAGCCAGTCATGAGAGAAAAGGCCTGGTGGTCTGCTTGCATAAAGATTACAGCTTGGAAACACTATGGGGCAGTTCTACTCTGTCACACTGAGTCACTATGAGTCAGAATCGACTCAATGGCACACAGAAAAGGTAAATGATCTGTCCTGGTGGTCATACACCTCTGACACAGCATGACTAGGACATCAAACAACGTGTAGTCAAATCCTTCTGCACTTGGCATTGTTCTCCATTAAATCACAACCTTCACACATTTTCTACCAAACCAAGAGTTTCTCATGAAACCAAGGGGAGACAATACTTCATACGATCACGTGTGCATCTACTTCCAGGCTACAGGGCCATGTCATGCTGACCTTTCTGTGACTTATAATATAGATATGATTTGGTTATTGCAGAATTCTGAGAACTGGCCTTAAATATGTACATCTCAGGATCAGTCCAAGACAAATTAACGCTCCATCTTCCCAGAATACTTGAGGATTTAATTATTCAAGGACAGTAGTTTTTTATCCCCTAAAACAGAGAGGGAAGCTTTGGGAATAAGAAATATAAATTTCAATTACATGGGGAGGTGAATCATTTGAAAATATATGATTCTATGCCATGTCTTCTTAAAATACACATACACAACTTTATCTAGGACTCCATAACAGATGGAAAACAGTATATAAAGTTAACTCCATTGACGAATCTAAAAATCTCTTCAGAGACTGAAGTGCCCTTTGTGGTCATACACTGTTACCCATGGCTACAAGCATCCACATAGCTCTAGGCTGTGTACATGTGAAAACAGAGAGAGAGAGAGACAGAGACAGAGAGAGAGAGAGAGAGATCGGTCCAGACTTGCTGGGTAGAATCTTCTGGTCTCTCTCTTTTTTCAGAGAACTTAGAGGCAGCTGCTCTGACATGACAGACACATGATTTTCCAGGATGACTTTTGAGTTTAGTACCCTCCTGAAAGTCTGAGTGCTCCAGAAGGGTAAGCTCAGAACAGGCAGGGTTTCACAGCATGTTTAAATCAATGGTCACCAAAATGGTATGGATAGATCACACACAGTGAAAAAGACAACTGGGATGAAGAGTAGAGAAGAAGAACAAAATTACACTCTACTAATATTTAGTATATGATTTTATCATGGCACATGTGTATAATTTCTGAATGAATATGCATATAACTATATTGAAGTTGTCATGAATTTCATTTTACTTGGATCCACGATCAACACCCATGGTAGCAGCAGTTGTGAAATTAAATCGCATATTTCTTTGGGCAAATCCGCTGCAAAAAACTTCTTTATTAGTGTCAAAAAGCAAAGATGTACTTTTGAGGACTGACTTAGGCCTGACTCACACTGGGGTATTTTCAATCATTTCATATGCATGTGAAAACCGGGCAAAGAATAAAGAAGACCAAAGAATAACTGATGCATTTGAATGATGGTGCTAGAGAAGAATACTGAATACACCCTGGACTGCCAAGGAATCAACAAATCGGTCTTGGAAGAAGTACAGCCAGAACACTTAGAAGAGATGGTAAGACTTCATCTGACATCTGTGGGACAATGTCATCAGAAGTGACCAGTCTCTGTAGAAGGACATCATGTTTGGTAAAGGAGGGTTCAGCAAAAACAAGGAAGACCCTCAAGGTAATGGATGGACACAGTAGCTACAAAGGTCTCAAACAGCAACAATCGTGAAGAGGGCACAAGACCTGGCAGTGTTTCGTTCTGTCACGAGTCAGAACCAACTACACAGCACTTCACGACATCAACGTACGGTGTTTCTACTGGCTGGACTATGGGATAAAAAAAATAATTGAAGATGATTAAAACCATTCAAGCAGACATAAGTTATATTACATCAATCATCATTTTAAAAATGCTTAAGTCATGCAGAACTCAACTCATAACACTAATTATTTTTCTCCTTTTCTCATTTTTTTCTATAATGGCTCACATACCAATCCCTCTTCCCAAAAAACTGCTTCTATCATGTTCTCAGTTATTACATTTTTAATGAAAACTGGCATGAAGATAAAAAAGGAAGCCATATAAAATTCTTTAATGACTCAACATAACTTCAGACAATCAAATTTTGATCCAAAGTTTTGGCAATAAAATATCCCAAAATAATCACCTACCAATAAAAACAAATTAAAGTCCATTTTGTTTTTTAATCATTGACATGCTAGCTTTGCTTTTACTGTGCTCTATTGGAAGAAAAATTGCTATTAATATTTTAAAGGAACTAAGCAATCAAAACTAAATCTGGAAAAATTAGTACCCAGTGTATGGTGACTACAGGTCATCAGGGCAATTTCAATGCTGCTAATTATATCCTCCAAGTAAGCAGCATTTCTGTTTCCATTTCCTACCCAAATTTTATGGCATATATAACCAAGAAGAAATAGTTTAAATTGAAGGCAAGAAATACAAATGAATGGGTAAAGAGGTTGAGAGAAGGAAAGCTATTTTAACTCTGGGAGCTGTGAATTCCATAAGTGCCTCTTCTCATACCTTCTCCACTGCTCACACACATACACCAAAACACATGGGAAAAAATAAACTGCAGAATGAGAATATTCTACATAAATTTTCAATTGTGTAACACACAAACTGTTTTCTGACAGACCAGAGAATTATGCAAATATGCAGAGAAACCCGAGGTGTCACCGAGAAGAAGTCTGATAAAAGTTTGACTTTGACATAATATGTAAAAAGAGATCTTAAAGAGGAAGTAAAGAAAGGCTAAAAATATCAACAGACATTGGATTTCAGTTTCAATATGCATTTTAAATAGTCAAGTTTCACCTTAGATTATGCAACATTTTTTTTTATCATTCACATTGGTCTGAAAATGTGTTGACAACAGACTATATTTTTATGGAGCTATTGTGCAGTGGATAAAGCGTTCTGTGGCTAACCAAAAGGTCAGTGGTTCTTAACCACCAGCCAGGCTGCTGGAGAAAGATGTGACAGTCTGTTTCCCTAAACAGAAATACTTCGGGGCAATTCTGCTCTGTCCTATAGGGCCCTGTGAGTTGGAACTCACTCATTGGCAGTGGATTTGGGTTTTGGTTAACACTGAAATTTACAGGATTTCTTTTCTATAAAACTAAACTTAGATAAAGTGGGAGTTATAGGTAGAGAGAAAGTCCTCATAGCATTTTACAATTTCTGGGAAAGAGAATTTACAATGTCTTAAAGCAAATAAATACCAAACCTATTTAACTTTTAAAGACTAAACACAGCTACTGATAATTAAAACACAATTAAGTATTTTCCGTTGATATAGATACCTATTGTAAATGTTCCAACCAAAAAGAATTATCCAGAGATAAGGTATAAGGTCAGTATTTGACATGGCAACTTAATTAACACTTAATTTTGCAACTAAAATTCTATTTACATCATATGTATTTAAATACTTTGAAATGTAAGATCAGTTTTCAAAATACAACCATGCAACTAAAATAAAGCTGTTGCTAGCTCAAATATTTCATAATATTTGTACCGTTTCCAAGTCTCATTTCCTAGTTGTTCAGCTAAACTCTCATGTATCACTGACTTATATTGACACCTGCTGGAAAGTACTGGAATTGTGTATTTCTCATTTCATTATCTGGGCAGCTGTTAATTTTGCATATGTGAAAAGAATATGTGGCAAAACATTTCAACTCAAAATAATAAAAATTCAATTTCCTAAAAAGGAAATAATATTTATTCTAAACATTGAAACATTTGCTTTGATGATTTATTAGGAAAACTATCCCTCTCAGAATGCCTGCCCAAAGTGTAGCTTTTGATGGGAATTACTTATCCAAGGACTTCAGTAACTTAACTTTTGTTTATTTGGGCTATCATTATAATACTAATTAACCTTCACCGCTTGACTTCTATTGGTTCCTATCTTGGACTGAATGCCTTGGTGATATGACTTGAGATAAATACCTGCTTTTGTGTAAGTATGCATACAACTGGATCAAAAGATTGACCCAGGTAATAAAAAGGATGTTTTCTATAGCCATATCCATAGTTTTAAAATAATAATGAAGATCATATATAAGTAAACAAGTTTTTCTTCTCTATGAACAAAACTGCTTTCTCATGCAAAAAAAAAAAAAGTTTTATCAAAATAAATTAATTTTTTGAAATGGACCAAAACACAACACATTGAAATAATTAGGTTTAGGAATTTTTTGCAATTAAATTATTAAACTGTTAATATTAAGTTTAAATTAACCACTTACACAAGCAAATGAAAACACTGCTAAGTACTACTGCAAAATATGCTCCACTACCACAGTCTGTTTCTAAAACTTTTTTTTTTGAAAGGTTCCAGACAAATACATTGGCTGAACTGCAAAAAATAACAAGATGAATTGATAAAGTTAATTCTGTTTTCCCAATCCACTGCTACATAAGCACCATTTAGGTGTTTGGCTATGCCCCATTTCACATCATCAGAAAAATAATACTGTCCTAGAGGCAGTTATTCCAACTACAAATGAGTTGGGGCAGCTAATAAGGCAACAAGATACATTCTTAAGAATATGAAGGAAATAGTACTAAGACGATGACACAAAGAAAGAATATGGTATGTCCTGTGGAGCTGTATAAATTACTTTCACATTCCTGTTATAATTTCTCCTTCCTTTTATATCAAATCACTGCCATTGTTGACAAAGGTAATGAGACAGTTAGTTGATCACGACTCAGATAAAGCCACAGAATGAACAAAAATATAATGGCTAACTTTTACAAAGAGGCAGCAGCTCATGAATGGTTTCTGTTTAGATGACGTAGTATTTGAATTTTGCAACTGTCAAACAAGTTGCCTCCTGCAAGTCTACTTAATCCACCTGTCCAAAAGAAATTTAGTTCTTCAAGTTCAACTATAAATATATGGATCTTCAAGAACACAGTGGATATTTTTTGATAATGAAATGAAGTTACTAAAATGTGCTTTAATTTTTTTAAGTTGAAAAAACAATTATCTATAAAAAAGATGGACGGTTTTTAAGTGATCGACTGAAAGATTATTTTAAACTGTTCTTTTTAAATTTACTAAAATTTATGTAAAATGAATGTGCCATTCAATATGAAAGCACAGCTAAGTACCCCAGAGGTAACAGGTCTTAATGAATGTAGTTTTGATAGATTTTCTCCAAACATTTCAGTTACACATCTCAGAAGACAAGGCTTTGTCAAATGCAAAATAAAACATGCACTAAGATAGCATTTGGTTCAGATTTCTAAACAAAATGTAATCAAGCAGTTCCCTTTAACAGTTTTTACAATCAGTTACTAAGGAATCTTTCCTTGAGATGAATCCTGTACCATTAGTTTTTCGAGCCTGAAACAGAATCATCAGACACCCGAGCTCCTTATTTCCCATCACTCAATTACCTTACAGAGCTTCTGGTACCGAGGAGAAGAAACTGCCATCCTTTGCAAGCGATGTAACAAAACCACAACTTTCTGCAGAGACGTTCTCACCACAGCCATCATTTTAAGTTTACCACACTTCTGGAGACACCTCAGAATTTGCATTATAAATGAAGAGCAAGGATCATTTCCTCCCGGTCACTGGACCAGGATTTGCCAGTGGTCTGAGCATGCTCGCTTCCAGGAATGCATTTGAAAGATACAAAGGTTTAGGTTCTGGGGGGGAAAAAAGAGGCTAGTATTCCTTCAACTTCTTCTCAATTTAAACCACGGACATCAACGCCATCCAGGAAAGCCCTCGGCAGATGCTCGCCACCAGTACTTGCTCAGCCCGTCGTGGACAGAAAATGAAGCAAGTTGTTAAGCAGCCAGACGCTGCCTACGGCTGTAGAGGAGTGCGCTCCGCAGCCAAAAAGCATATTAAGGGAAACATTAAAGCCACAGATACAAAGCAGACATCCCCTGGGAACAGAGATTCAACACAGCAGCACAAAGCGGGCCTTGCAGCCGGTTTGTATTGGGAGGGAGAGAGTGGCAATCACTCTCTAAGAGAGATGCGTTCACTCCCAGACTAGATGCAGCTCTGGCAGTGCTCTGTGGGATGAGCGAATAACAGACCCTGTAATAAATCCCAAGAAGAGCAGAGGGTCCTTACTCTAAGGAGATCAGCCTATATAGGAAGTGCTACTAAATCACCTCCTGACAGGTCTCAGGGAAAGATCATCTCAAACAAACAAACAAAAACATAGCTGCAGGGGGTTTGTGGTTTCACCTAAGAACTCTAAGAGAAAGACCTTCCAAAGGGCTCTCTTATGCCTACCCAGGAAAAAGCCATGAGAAATCGAATAGGTTAGGACTCCTCTAATTAAAAGGCAAAGTTAATGGAAAAAAACAACAAAAACGTCTGAAATTGACTACCAAGGATTCCAAAAGGCCACATTTCCTCTCTGACAGCACCTTCATGATCTCTTTTTATTTGTCACAAAGCTGCTTGTGTGTGTAGGAAATAGCAAGCCACGATTATGTCATGTAAAGGTCTGATACAGACTGTGGCTTTTATGTGTACGTGTGCATACTCGAGACACATTTAACACTGCAGCTGGGAGGCCAGTGCAGATATCAACTGGGATGAAGTATCGTTAAAAAAACAAAAACCCAACTCACCATCGTTGAGTCAATCCCGACTCATAGCTACCCCTACTTGGGTTTCCGAGGTGCTATCTCTACAGAAGTAGATTGCCCAATCTCCCTTCCGAGGAGTGGCTGGTGGGTTTGAACTGCCAGCCTTCTGGTTAGCAGTCAAATGCCTTAGGCACTATCTTTAGGTGATTGAATTCCCATTGTAAAGTTGAGCAAAATAACCCAGAATGAGTCAATGGCTGGGTCAAAGAGCAGAGCCAGAAACAGACCCCAGATATTTCTCATCATCAGTGTCCTGCTCAAACTAATGACCTGCGTAATGCTGTAGGTGACCTTTCTGTACCACTGTCAAGATTCTTTAAAAGAAATGCCTGGGAAATGCAGTCTTATTCCAGGAGTGCCTGAGATACACTTCCTATGATATTTAAGGGCCCATGCCACTTAGCTATGTACCCAAGAGGTATTTTATAATACTTGTTTCTCTTCTTTTATTCTACTGTCTTCTCAACCCTTCATTTTGCATGATGGAAAGTCCTATACTGGGTCATATGGAGCCGCGTTTATCAAGCAGAGTTCTGTGGGCTCGGAGGATTTCTGCCATACAGATCTATACTAAGAATCTCTACTGCCTCCCGCTGGTTAGGCTGACAATGTCAAAACAACTATGTAAAGCCAAGAGTAGATGAGGTACTCAATTAATGATGGAACTAAAATTATTACGTTATTAGGCAAATATACAGGGACAGAAAGATTAGTGATTGCTTAAGCTGGGAGGGATGGAGAGACTGAAGGGAGGAGGCTGATGGCTAAAAAGTCTGGGGTTTCCTTTAGGGGTGATGAAAAGCTTCTAAAATTGATTGTGGTAATGGTTACACAAGTCTGTAAATATACTGAAAACCATTCAGTGGTACAATTTAAATGAGTCAACTATATGGTATGTGAATTATACCTCAATAAGGTGCTATTTTTAAAAAATACATGAAGCTATACTTCCTGTCCCTGAACCAGTAGTTGGTGAAGTTTCCACAGTATAGGTAACCATCCCCTCCTCCAAATACAGTGCTGGGTATGGGGAAGATCTAAGATGATCTAAACAATGAGAGTGTATACTTACGGGACAGGATGACGAACATTCAGCTGCAGAGGAACATCACAGATGCAAATGCAATAACCCCCAAACACAAATGATTAGAGAGTAAAAAGTGACTTATTCAATCCCTACCCCAGAAAGACAGAAGGGCCACAGGGTTCTACTCAGGAAAGAATCACAACCTCTCAATTAACTGGTACTACTAAAATCTAGACCTTAAGTTTTAAAATATAATTAAAAGAATAATGATGTCCTAGAACACAGGCAAGAAAATCAAGGATACGTGCATTTGAATTAATAGATAAACCGGTTGGGAAGTCAACAATAGGTTTTCATTCAAAAGAGCAGGGGAGAAAAAAGTCTCTTAGAGATACCACCTCAGAAACGCAAGGAGGGGTTGCTATGAGTAGGAAATGACTCAAGGGCAGTGAGGTTTTTCTGCTTTTTGGTCAAATTCTAGCATGTGAATACAGACGCAGATGACAACTGTATGCCAGGTGTTTGGCGTTAAACTGTGTCCCCAGAAAGATCTGCTGAAGTCCTAACACCAGGTACATATGAATGTGACCTTTTTTGGAAATAAGAGTGTTTGCAGATGTAATTAGTTAAATGATATAAGGTCCTTCTGGAGTAGGGAGGGCTTTAATCCCATATGCCTGCTATCTTTCAAACAGAAGAAGAAACACAGAGCCAGTTAGACACAGAGGGACAACGTCATATAAAAACGGAGGCTGAGACTGGAGTGGTGAAGTCAAGTAAAGGAATGCATGGGGCTACCAGATGTTGGAAGACACAGGAGAGATCTTCCCCTAAAGCCTTCAGAGAGACCACAGCCCTGCTGACACCTTGAATTTAGACCTTTAACCTCCAGGACTGGGAGAAAATAAATTTCTGTTCTTATAAACCAGCTAGTTTGTGGTACATCTGTATATAGCCTGAGGAAATGAATACATACATGAGGTATCTCCTCCTGGATGCTACTCAAATACCTCATTTCAACATAATCAAAATACACTTTACCATTCCATCACACTCCCCCTAACTCACATCCCTGTCTAGACATTTTCTTACATTCCCGGTCTCAGGTCCTACCACCACCTGGCAACCTTCCCTGTCTTTTCCCCTCTTCCTCCCTTGGGTCACCTATACTATCAAGTCACCAGGTCTAGTTCTGAGGATACTGATTCTGTTCTGTCATTATCACCTCTGGCCTGGATGGCTATACTGATATCCTGACAGAACTCCTGCTGCCAATCCTGCCCAAGCTAAATCCATTCTCCACAATGATATCAGCTGGATTCCTACAGAGTAGACACCTCAGTGCTTCATTCTCATGCTTAATATCCTGTAATGACTTCTTCCCATTGCCAACAGGATAAGATCCAAAGTCCTTAGTACGGCAGACAAGATCATCTATGATAAGGACCACTCAATTCTCTAGAAGCTTTGCTCTCTCCTGCAAGTATCCAAGAGTTCAAGTTTTCTCTTGACACTGGCTCTGCTGAGGATAAAAACCTGACAGCGTGGAAGGAGGGCAATGAAATATAAACAAATAAATCCAAATGATCACCCTTCTTAACAGAAACAGCATGCATCACAGCCTTCCAGAAATCAATCTTCATCTTCCATTGTGTTTCCAAATTATCCTTTATCAAAATTTACCCAAGATCCACGACAAAGTGAAAAAAGAATAAACTTCCTCTCCATCTTCATGAAATATTCCCATGGGCCTACACTGGGTAATCATAAGACATGAAGCAGTATAACCAGTAAATGAGTCATGTAAGCAGCCTGTATATGTGTCTCATGCATGGAGCTCAAATATGTCATGATACTTATTCCATCATCTGTAGCACACCCATGCACTGCCCATCACCACCACCATTACCACCTCAAGAGAAAATGTATTTGATTATTTCAAATGTTTTGTTACATTCATTTTCCTTCAATAAACCTCTTTCCAAAGCTTCCATTTTCAATGTTTGTACCCTTGCACAAAAAGGGAGTCCTGAACACAGAAGCCCATAGGAAAATGAAAACCCCTTGACTCACAAATATTCAGCTAAAGGTCCTAGTTCTCTAACAATCACTTACCTGTTAAAAAAAACAAAACCAAACTCACTGCCATCGAGCCAATTCCAACTCACAGTGACCCTTTAGAACAGAGCAGAACAGCCCATTAAGTTTCCAAGGCTGTAAAGCTTTATGAAAGCATCTCTTTCTCACAGAGTGGCTGGTGGATTCGAACCACTGACTTTCTAGTTAGCAGCCAAATGCTTTAACCACTGCACCACCACCAGCGCACCTCACTTGCCTATAAGGTACCCAAACTAAGCCAAGGATTTTTAAAAAAATAAAATAGAGAGGATGTTTTGGAAAAGAGCATTTAACAAAGAAGCAGGGTGATGGGAAATAATGCAAATTAACATAGTGGGGAAAATCTTTCACATAAACAAATATGTGTGTTTATTTTGAAACTGAAGAGATTTTAATAGGCTCTTAATAAATGCTCTCTTTACTATTTCCTATGAGCCAGAACAGCCTACTTAGGCAACACTAAATCATTTCTGAGAAGCAATTACTACAAAGGTTTTACTGAATTTTCATATTTTAGTCAGTAACCTTTCTTTCTTGATGCTGTTTGCCATAAGACAAGTAATCCTGGGCTTAATTCATTTTTATGTACAAATATTTAAAACATTTCTATTTACGTTTATCTCTTCCACGGTTTTAAAATTCATTAAATATTGAGAAGAGTTTGGCTACGGTGAAAATATATCCCAAGATAAAATGTGCCAACAACAATTACCAAACTTTCAAACAGGCTGTATTTCGCTAGGGCTCATTATCCATGTTCACATGAAGCCTCCTTTGCTCATTTTTGACAAACTGTTCCCTAATCAAGTGTGTAACCTAGGTATCTGTTGGATTTAGCACCATTACGTAATTAAATACAGGTAAGCATTTACAGGTCATCTGATCATTCTTTAAGTTATAAAAGATAATACATTCTTGTATCTACTCACATTTAGAGCTCTCTAAAATTCAAACGCAAACCCATGGCCATTGAGTCGACTCTGACTCACAGTGACCCTATAGGACAAAGTAGAATTCTGCCCCACAGGGTTTCCAAAGCTGTAAATCTTTACAGAAGCAGACTGCTTCATGGTTCTCCCACAGAGTGGCTGGTGGGTTCCTACTGCCAAACTTCTGGGTTAGTAGTCCAATGCTTTAACCACAGTGCCACTAGTTCTCCTCTTTAGAGCCCTCTACAGCCTCCTAAGAGCTCTCAGAAGGAAGGCTGGGCAATACTTCCATAGTGACACCACCTCGGAAACCCACCGAGGGGTTGCTATGAGTCAGATCCGACTCAACAGCAGTGAGATTGAGGTTTTTTATAGCCTCCTAAAAAACAGGTAATTGCTAAATATTTTATCAATTAACGTTTGTGGTGATCGCATGACCTCCAGAGGTTGATTCAAAAGAGCAGATATAATAACTTCAATACTTGCTCACACTCATTCAACATCGTTAACAACAATGCAAGCAGACACAGATTCCCATCAAGTTAATCCTTAGAACTCAAAAGAAAGACACCATAACAGTGCTTGTGCTTGGGCTTGAGAAGAAGTTATTAATAAGTCCATTCTCAAAAAGGGTCTTTTTAAAGAAATGTGTAAGCTGGTTGAATGGAAACTAAATTTGCTCTGTAAACTTTCACCCAAATCACAATAAATTAATTTAAAATGCAGTATCTGCAAAGTACAATAAAGAAAACCTCAGTAAAACAAAACAAAACAAAAAAAATGTCTAACTTAAAAATAATTTCCAATTCGGCAAAAATCTTTAAGAGTAAGAATAGTTCTTTATCCGTATCCACACATGGTTAACATTTTATAAAAAAGCCTTTTGATATTTCAAGGGAAATGAGTTCCTTAGAAGGGATTCAAAAGGGATCGTCACACTGAATTTCATAATGGTGGCATTAGAGTCCAAGGACAGCAAAGTTATTTGTTTAGGATTTGCACACAAAGCTGTGTGTAGGCAATAACATATAATAATATAATCTCTGCCCTTGCAGAATCACATGATCCACTGAGAGAGGAGGTGGCGATAGAGCCTGTGCCCACAAGCATTATTACAAACAACCACTGTGAAATGGATGCACAGATAGACAGTATTAGAAGCCACCAGAGATAAAACTGCGGTTGGCCAGCAAACCTCACCATTGAGATGGGTTATGAAGGAAGCTGCAAGTGAGAAGGCCTATATGAGCAGCAAGAGTAGGTCATTCTATGCATGGAAAATGGAAGGCTCAAGGGCTCTGAAGCAGTAATACTAGCAGAAGAAAAAAGAGATGCAAACATGCATGATTCCTCATCAGTGTTTTTAAAGGTTAAGTTTTGTGTGACTACGGCTCATATAGAAGAAATATTTCAACCACAGACTGAATATATAATCCTAGTCATCAAGGTAAAAACGTAAAAGTAATAGCTTCAAGCCTAATGTTATTAGTTGGAAACTAAGTCAGAGTGCCCTTGTGACGTTTCTGTTAAGTATTTAAAACAAATGGGAAAAGAAACAGCTTCCTGAAAAGGGGAAATGCCCTTATTCAGGATTCAATCGTGCTGACTATAACAGGACTGAAAATGACAGAAAAGAGAAAATCTCAGTCTGTTGTTGTTGTTGTTGTTGTTGTTATGTGCCGTCGAGTCAGCCCTGACTCACAGCGACCCCTCCTTGGGTTTCCGAGGAAGTATCACTACGGAAGTAGGATTGCCCAACCTTCCTTCCGAGGAGTGGCTGGTGGGTTTGAACCACCAGCCTTCTGGTTAGCAGTCAAGTGCCTTAGCCACTATGCTACCAGAGCTCTATCAGTCTACGAATCTAAATTATCATTACTACTTACATAAAACAAGGTGGTTTTTCCTCTATTATTAAGTAAGAGAATTTTAGACGTCTTATTCCAACTATTCACAGGGAAGCAAAGATTTCCCAACCAAATCAAGTGACCACCTTATCTTCTGACGACAGTAAATGCGCACCGAGCTGGATGGGGAGGGCTCAGAGCCAGACCGCGCTGGCTGTGGCCACCCAGGCGTACCTGCATCTGCTCTTGGAGGTCCCTGGCCAGGGCACTGTCCTGAAGCACATTCTCCCGCTGAGAGGCATCCGCAAGCACGTTAACTGTGGTTTCGGCTTCTTGTACCCACTTGAGGAAGTTCTCCAGGTCCCTACGCGAGGCCTGCACTGTCCGCAGCTCAGCCTCCAGGGCACTCTGTCTGTCAGCAACGCTGAAAGTAACAACATGACAGGCACGTCTCCATTACTTACAGGGTGACATTCCACATCCCACACACCAAAATAAAAAATTCATACAGTCACAAAGGAACTTCTATTTATTTAAGTCACCTGAGGCACCTGGGAGGTTTATTTATATGTGTGTCCTGAACAACCCTTTATGGAGGAAAAATGTTAGTTGTAGGTGGTACCTGGGTGGCTACAAACAGTTCAAGTTCCAGGCTGCTAACCAAAAGGTTGGAGGTCGAGTCTGCCTTGAGGTACCTCAAAGGAAAGGCCTGCCCGTCTACTTCTGAAACATCAGTCATTGAAAGCCACATGGAGTACATTTCACTCTAACACACACAGGGCTGCCATGAGTCGAATTCGACTCCACAACAACTGATAATGTGAATTGTGAGAAGTGGAAAAGGGAAGGAGACATGTCGTATTACTATCACAGCTATCGATATTATAAAATAAATATGATTACGTGTTACAAATCATAACTGCAGGTTAGGTTATTCCCCTACATACTTTATTCCAAAACTTCAGTGTGATTGACATCTTACACTCAAAAGGCAGTATCCACAAATATTTACAAGGCGACTGACTAAATGGATTCTAAGAAGAATTAAATCAGAAGTAATATTTAAGATGAAATAATAATAATTAATTAAATAATAATTAAAAGGGCCTGTTTTATGTGTTTTTAAGCAATTCAAATTAATACAGCTTGGTTCTTTAAGCTCATTAAATAATTTTATACTAGGAAAACAATCAAGCTTTTTATAAACCCTTTCATTAAATCTACATCAAAATTAGTTCTTTTGAACATAGAACTCTCTTAGTTACCTGATTTAAGAGATTTGTTAATTCAAGATTTAGAGTTCCAAAATAAGAACATAACCTAATCAACAAATGAGTATCAGCAAATCCACTCCTAGCTATTTAATCCCAAGAGAAATGAAAACATATGTCCCCATAAAATCTTGTACATAAATGTTCATAGAAGTATTATTCACAGGGGATAAAAAGTGGCTATCAACCCTAATGTTCATCAACTAACAAACGGTTAAACAAAACATGATATATGCATACATGGAATTCCACACAACCCATAAGAAGAATGAAGTCTGATACATCATGCTACCACATGAATGAACCACTGTGAGAACATTACATGAAGTAAAAGAGGCCAGACACCAAAGGTTTATATGAAATGTCCAGAATAGACAAATCCACAGAGAAAAAAAGGAAATCTGAAGTGACAGGCCAGGAGTGATGAGGAATACCATGGTACTGCTAATGGGTATAGAGTATCTTTCTGGGGTGATGAAAAATATTAAGAAATTAGAGTTGTAGTTATGTAACTCTACTAAAAGTTATGAATCATGAACTTTAAAAGGGCGAAGTTTATGCTGTATGAATTACATGAAAAACCTAGCATGTATAACATGATCTAATTTATAAATGTTTTGTCTGCCCACTGACTCATCCACACATGCATCCATCCATTCATCGTATCTCTAAACACATACAGAAAGAAATGTCTGGAATGTTGTTAACTAAAATAGTTATTTGTAAGTGATGGCATTTATAGTGATTAATGTTTCGTATGTGTACTTTTCTGCATTTTTGAATTTATAATGAGTATGTATTTTTTATAACCCCATAAACACATTCTTTAAAAACATGAGTAAAAGATTTTTAAGATACTTCACTGTAGAAGGTGTACAGATGGCTAATAAGTACATGAAAAGATGCTCACCATCATTCTCCATTAAAGAAATGTAAATTAAAGTGACAATGAGATAGCACTACATATTTGAATGGACTAAAAAAAAAAACCTGACTACACCAAGTGCTGGTGAGGATGTACAACAACTAAAACTCTCACACACTGCAGGTAGGACTGTAAAATGGTAGTAACAAAACAGTCTGGCAATCTGTTATAAAGTTAAATATGCCCTTAGGATACAACTGAGCAATACTATCCTACATAATTAATTGTTATTGTTGTTGTTGTTATGTGCCATGGAGTCGGACCCGGCTCATAGAGACCTCTCCTTGGGTTTCCGAGGCGATATTACTATGAAAATAGATTGCTCCATCTTCCTTCTGAGGAGTGGCTGGTGGGTTTGAACCGCCAGCCTTCTGGTTAGTAGTCAAGTGCCTTAGGCACTATGCTACCAGAGCTCCTACGTAATTACCCAATAGAAATGAAAGCATAAATTCATACTCAAATATTTATGGCACCTTTATTTATGTTGGGCAAAAGCTGGAAACAATGTAAATGGTATCAAGTAACAAATGGTAAATAGATAAAGAAATAGTGGTGCATGCAAACAGTGGAATACTACTCAACAGTAAAAGAAATAAACCACTAATATATACAACAACATAGATGGTATCTCAAATGCATTCTGCTAAGAGAAAAAAAGCCAGGCACCAAAGACTACATACTACTATGATTCCATTTATATGACAATCTGTAATGTCATCAACCTCATGCCATCTTTCCCTTACTAAAAAAAACAACAATTCAAATTACATAGCTTGGAATTCAATGCCCTTCATAATATACCACCAATTTACTTTTCTAACTTGATCCCTTAATTCCCTTTGATACTTCGTGCAGGTCAAAAAGCTGTGCTCTTTTTTTCTCTAGAACATACTTAATGCAATGTGCTGCTTTGCTCATATCCAAAATAAAAAAGCCTTTCCTACCTTTTCCACTTACCAAAGTCCTACCCATGTTTTAAAGGTTAAGGACTCCATTCTCCAGAACATCTCCCAATCAGATTTCCTTGCTCTGAGTCCAAAAAAGCTCAGTACTGCTTTTTATACAGAAATTAAGCACATGTATCCTAGAAAAGTCCTTGGATTGTGAACTTGTTTCACTCTTAAATTCCACTTTATCATGTAGGTTTTCTCACTTATCCATCTGGTCTGTAAACTCACTATGGCAAGAAACAGCCTTCTATATCTTCTTAGTCCTAAGAATTCTTATTATAATAAGTTGGGTTTTTTTTTTTTTTCAGAATACTGACCATGTATTCAAGATATACCTTTATAATTACCTATCACACAGCATTTTTCAAGTAACTATTAGGAAAAGTTCCCTATAGAACTCACTACCTAAGTCAAGGAAGAAGAAGATATGAGAACCATAAAAACGAGATACAACACAGAAGAGAAGCAAAAGGCTCTTAGCTAATGGTGAAAGATCCCAGAAAAGAGCAATGACTCAAAACTAGAGCAGATGAGGGCTGTCATCATCTTGCCGTCTGCTGTGGATTCTGGTTTTCACTCAACAAAAGTAACAAAGAATTCATTCTGACAAAATGAGGGAAAAACAAAACAAAACTCTGGAAATTCAGAAAACAAGGACTCCAACGAGGAGAAAAGCAAAGAAAATGCCCAGGAAGGTGGCCATGCAGAAGGTCTAGAAAGCACGTCTCCAAGAAAAGATGCTCCAGGAAAAAACATTAGTAATAATAGTTTGCAGAATGTTACTGAGTTTATGGAAAATCATACTGTCAGGTCACTGGGAAAAGATGGGAAGAATTAGCAATAGGTACAAAAAAATGGGACCATGAAAGAAAAACAAGGTAGTTAATTTCCACTAAAACAGAGAGGAAAAACTTACGGTAAACCTCAGTGCCTGGCCATTAATGTTTGGGCAGGCATAATAATGTCAACACTGAATATCTATTTATCTAAAAAGTTAAAGATGAGGAAAGGGACGGCAGAATTGCACTTAAGAAAATTATATACTAATTTATCAAAATAAGATGTCAGCACCATGAACTTAAAGATACTGTACTATGGAAATGCATGAAGGTGTTAAGGAAAAGTGAAAACGAGAGAAAGCTATAGCTTTTGGGGAGAGGGGCTGTGGCAAGTAGAGAAAGAATCACTGTATTTTGTCATAAACCAGTCAGTACGTTTTATTAATTATATGCATACAACTGTTGAATTAACTTTTTAAACTTTAGAAGTTACCCACTAGAGTTTAGGTGGTTTGTCCCCCAAAACCTTCCCTTATTTTCAATTTTTTTAAAGTATCGAGAGAACAAATACTAAAAATAACCATATAAAGATTGAGTCCAACTAGAAAGCAAAGAGTTTTAAAAAGGCAGGCATAAGTCATCAACCATGAGCAAGCAATTCTTATTTGAAGAACACTAAACATATACAATTTATTAATGATAAAATTTAGTACAGTCAAATGCTTTCCTTTCATAGAACTGTGTTTTTACACAAATAACACGCGTTATGCAATTTTGCGTATCACACAACTCCTGCACGTTATTTTCATTAAGTATACTATACCAACTTTTTTTCCAGGAGATTACTTCAATTTCTCTCTCTCTTTTTTCCCTTTCCCTGTCCAACAGACTTAATATTAAGTCGTCGTCTTTGTGTCTGCCAACACGGAGGTTTGGTTCTCAGCAGCAGACCCTCATCAACCTTCCCTTGCGTTTCTAAAGCCGCCCCTTTCCCGGCAGGATTCCGTCCCTGCTCAGCAAACCACTTTCTTTAATGCAGGAAAAAATCACTTCTGTCGCCCTGGCAATTACACTCGCCAGGGCAGCTGGCCGCAACCCAGAAGGTGTGCGGGTCTGTGCAGCCCAGGCCAGAGAGGCCACTGGGGGGGCAGGGCTGGCGCACTGCAGCTGCACGCATTCTGCCCCACCAGCCAGCTGGCCGGCTGCCATGCTAAGGCTATTTGAATCTCAGGTCCAGGCAGATACTGCGGGGCAGGCACTAGACCTGCGGGCACGAAAGGGGTTGGCCATCCTTCACCTAGGCAAGAAAAGTCCAACTGGTGCCCAGGGGCCTCAGAAGGCCAAGGCAGTGTATGCCTACACCCACACCATCCTGTCACCTGGCTTAACACAGGGCCCACGTGGAGGGACCCAGCCATGGGTGGGCAAAGGCCCCCACTTGCCTCGAGATAAGCTTGTGCTCAGGCTGTGGCAACCCTTCACACAGTCCTCCACCCGCCCCTCGGCCTGTCCCCAGAGCCAGGAAAGTGGGCAGAGATCTTCTACAAGAACAAACTCCACTGCTCTGAGGCCCAATCTCGAACTGCCTGATAGCAAACACAATGTCAACTGCTTATTTTCTGATTAGGGGCCTATCACCAAACTCAATCCATGACTTGCAGACCATGGCTTATACTTTTATTACACAAACATGATCAAAAGTAACATTTTCAGACTACTGAATGAGGCTGAAATTCACTTCTGGAAATGTCATGAGACATGAACTGTGCATGCATGGACATGCTATGCCAGAACTTCTTAGCATAATTTCATCTCTTCCGCCCATTATGTGTGTATGTTGTGTTCTTCATGTGAGCACACTATTTACAAAAAAAAAAAAAATGGTAATCAGAATCCCTCATTTTTAAGAATATTCATATGCACATAATAGATGATGTGGCAATCTAGTGTTAAAAACTGACATCATTAATTAACTCTACTATATTCTGAGAATGCGCAGACCAGGAAAAATAAAACAAACAAAATTACTGTCATTAAGGTGATTCCAGGAGCTCTGGTAGCGCAGTGCCTAAGGCACTTGACTGCTAACCAGAAGGCTGGCAGTTCAAACCCACCAGCCACTCCTCAGAAGGAAGATGGGGCAATCTACTTCCATAGTGAAA
>NW_006921813.1:4980995-4988939 GCF_000298275.1 Orycteropus afer afer | reverse complement strand
AAAAGGCTATTCTCTCACATTTTCTAGTTACCATCAGTGGGAAAAGAAAATTTGCTTTAAAAATATTCACTTTGTAAGAAACTTCACCAAAAGACATTTGGACAATGTATGAGTTATCTATTTTGTGAATTTTGTAGCAAAAGAATATGGGTTTTGGATCACGGCAGATGAGGCCCACACTGACTAGCTGTGAAAGCCTGAGTAAGCTGCCTTCTCTCTCCAAGCACCACTTGCATCATCTCTACACCGCTCAGCTTGGCACACAAAGTTTTCTACACTCCGACTATGCTTACCATCCCAAGAATCACCTATCACTCCAAGCCCCATGCCTTAGTTACCTACAAAAAACGAACTTATTACAAGTCCTCAAAGAGGCCATGATCACTGTCCCATCAGAAGTTCTAATTATTACTTTTTATTTATTTATTTATTTTACCTTAAATGTCCTTCCCTCCTCTACTGCTCACCCCTGTTAGTCTTCCCCTTCCCATCTGGTTAACTTCTACCTGTGACACCTCATCCCAAGCATCTTGTGATTTCTCTTCCCATGTGTATTACTGCTCTGCCGCTGCTCTAAAAAATTACACAAGCTCAGTGGCTTTAAACAACACAAACTTATTACCTCACAGGTCGGAAGACTGAAAGTCTTGCACAGGTTCTCACTGAACTAAAATTAAATTGTCAGCAGGGATGTATTCCATTCTGGAGGATCTAAGAATTCATTTCCTTGACTCTTCCAGCTTCTAGAAGCCACCCACACTCCCTGGCTCATGGCTTCTTTCCTCCAACTTCAAACCCAGCAAGAGCATGTCAAGTTACATCACATCTCTCTGACTGACTCTTCTGCCTTCACTTTTAAGGACTCATGTTATATGACTGGGCCTACCCATGTAATGAAGGATAATGTTCCGATCTCAAGGCCTGTACCTTTAATCATTTTCTGCAAAAATTTCAGCTTTACCCAAAGCAATCTACAGATTCAATGTTATTCCTATCAAAATTCTGACATCCTTTTACTTGCAAAAATGGAGAAGCCAATCCCCAAATTCATATGGAATTATGAGAGTCCTCAAATGGCCAAAGCAATCTTTAAAAAGAAGAACAGAGTAAGAGGAGTCATACTTCCCAATTTCAAAACAAAATATAAAGCTACAGTAATCAAAATAGTATGGAACTGGTGCAAGGACAGACATGTAGATTGGCAGAACACAAATGAAAATTCAGAAATAAACCCAAACAGTTATAGCCCACTGCTTTTTGACAAGTATGCCAGGTTCATTCAATAGGGAAAGAAAAAATAGTCTCTTCAATAAATGGCACTAGAACAAGTTAATATCCACATGCAAAAAAATGAAGTTTGACCCAGAACCATACCTCATACCTTATATATAAATTAACTCAAAATGGATCAATGACCTCACTATGGCAATTAAAACCACATAACTCTTAGAAGAAAACATAGAAGATCTTATTTTTTCTTCAAGACCTTGTTTTTCTCAATGCCTTCTTAGATATGACATAAAAACAAGCACTAAAAGAAAAGATATGTAAATTGGACTTTATCAGATGGGAAAAAAAGAAAAAGAAAACTGCAAGGGATTTTACCAAGAAATGAGAAAACACCTACAGAATGGGAGAAAATATTTGGAAACCATAGATCTGATAAGGGCTTAATATCCAGAATATATAAAAATTCCTACAACTCATTAACAAAAATGCTAAATAATCCAATAAAAAATGGCCAAAGGATTTGAATACACGTTTTGCAAAAGAAGATATATTAATGGCCACCAAGCATGTGAAAAGATCCTTAACGTCATTAGTCATTGTTGTTGTTGTTATATGCGATTGAGTCAGACCTGACTCACAGCGACCCCTCCTTGGGTTTCTGAGGCAGTATCACTACGGAAGTAGATTGCCCCATCTTCCTTCCAAGGAATGGCTGGTGGGTTTGAACCGCCAGCCTTCTGGTTAGCAGTCAAGTGCCTTAGGCACTATGCTACCAGAGCTTCCTCATTAGTCATTAGGGAAATGCAAATCAAAAGCACAGATACCACTTCATCCCACTCTAGTCCAGTGTAGTTACTGCTGAGTCAGAATCAACTCACGGCAACCCACTGTGTATCACAGTAAAACTGTGCTCTGTGGGGTTTCAATGGCTGATTTTCCAGAGGGAGATTGCCAGGTCTTTCTTCCAAGACACTGTTGGGTGGGCTCAAACATCCAATCTTTTAGTTAGCAGGCAAGTGTCTTAACCATTTGCACACCTGGGGACTCCTCACCCCAACTAAAATGGATATTATCAGGAAAATGAAAAGTAGCAAGTATCGGTGAAGATGCATAGAAATTGAATCCTTCATCCATTGTTGGCAGAAATGTGTAATGGTGCAACTGGTATGGAAAAGAGTCTGGAAATTTCTCAAGAAGTTTAATATAAATTTAGCGTATGACCCAGCAATTCCATTCCTATGTATCTACACAAGAGACTAGAAAGCACGGACTTAAACAGGCACATAGACACCAATGTTCCTTGCAGCATTATTTACAATAGCCAAAGAGTGGAAACAACCTAAGTGTCCTTCAGCTGATAAATGGATAAGAGAATGTGACATATACATACTATGGAGGAGTTCTGGTAGCATAGTGCCTAAGGCATTTGACTGCTAACCAGATGACTGTTGGTTCAAACCCACCAGCCGTTCCTTGGAAGGAAAGTCGGGCAATCTACTTCTATAGTGATATTGCCTCGGTAACCCAAGGAGGGGTCACTATGAGTCAGGTCTGACTCGATGGCACATAACAACAACATACAATGGATTATTCAGCTACAAAGAAAAATAATGTTGATACATGCTACAACATGAATGAACCTTGAAAACATAAGTGAAATAAGTCAGACACAAAAATCTAAATATTGTATGAACCCATTTATATGAGATATCTAGAACAGGGAAATTCACAAAGAAAAATAATTCACTAGTAGTTACCAGGGGCTAGGGGGAGGGAGAAATAGGAGTTATTACTAAAGGGGTACCGAATTGCTGTTTAAACCAAGCCAAATGCACTGCCATCAAGTCAGATCCAACTCACAGAGACCCCTCCTTGGGTTTCCAAGGCAGTACCACTATGGAAATAGATTGCCCAGTCTTCCTTCTAAGGAATGGCTGGTGGGTTTGGGGTGATGAAAAACTTTTTGAAAATGGGTTATGATGATGACAGTATAACAAGACAAATGTCATTAATATCATTGAATGTTGTTGTTGTTGTTATGTGCCATCGAGTTGGACCCGACTCATAGCGACCCCTACTTGGGTTTCCGAGGCAGTATCACTATGGAAGTAGACTGCCCAACCTTCCTTCCAAGGAGTGGCTGGTGGCTTTGAACTGCCAGCCTTCTGGTTAGCAGTCAGGTACCTTAAGCACTATGCTACCAGAGCTCCCATATCATTGAATGGTACACTCAAAAATCAGTTAACATGGAAACCATTTCCATACATATATATATATATATATATATGTATATGTATATATATGTATGTATATATATGTATATATGTATATATATGTACATGTATATGTATACACACACATATATACATACATATATACATATATTTCACAATAAAATAATGAATATCTAATAAGGAGTTTGGACAAGATCAGTATCGGACATATTAAAAATCTCCAAGGGTCCCCTTAAAACTGCATAATCCAGCACAGAAATTAAAAAACCGGCTGGAGGAGTACCTCTGTTCTCACTCCGATCTCTAGACTCAAATTCTGCTTCATTAAGAATTAGTATATGCAAATGACATGTTGCTGATAAGAATACACTAGATGTGTGGTGTGCAGGCAGCAGAAAGGCTGAGAAGCACCAATGTGGAAGATTTCTAAAGCCATAGCCAGCACTAGATTTCCAAGAGTCCCTAATTCTCAATGGAGCTCTGGTGGTGTAGTGCCTAAGGCATGTGACTACTAACCAGGAGGTTGGTGGTTCAAATTTACCAGCTGCTCTGAGGAAGGAAGGAATGTGTTAAAGATTTACCACCTCGGAAACCCAATGGGGGTCACTATGAGTCAGAATCGACTCAACGGCTGTGAGTTGGATGGTATTTTTTGGTTTCTGATTCTCAGTGCAGATTCTACACATGGCAACGGTGGTTGTTAAAGCTCAAGAAGCATTAGAACAGAGCTAACAGGAGCCCTGAAAAATGCACCAGGGGAATACAGGGGAACGAGCACTGTTACAGAAAAACGAACCACTTTAGGAATTTGTGGGTGGAAGACACAGACAGCAATTTTTTAAAAATCTTTTTCAACCTGTAAGATCACAAAAAGTAAGGACAGGCTGTAAACTGAAAGACACCACATCTGAAGTTTAAGAAAGGTCTCTTTAATGGAAATAAAAAAATTTATGTCAAGCAGAAAAAGTAACAGACGACAGAATACTTTCATGCAAGAAATGGTACAGACTAAAAATATAAATAGCCTCCCATAAAAGACTTAAGGACATCCATGGATGTAGATTTACAATAGTCTGTATTACTGGGAATTAGGATTTTTAAAATGTAAACTCTTCATTTTAAAAGAGATTTGTATCACAAAAGCAACTATAATAGCCCATGTGTATGGTTATTTTGTAGCATCACAAAGGTCACCTACATAACCAACTGTTTTTAAATGTCAGAGATGTTAAATAATATTTGGTATTTTAACTTACAAGATATAATATAGTCTTGTTAACTGAATATGTACATGTGTATATGTGAGCAAAAAATGATCAAGGCAAAGTAAAGCACTAGGAGGAGCATACAAGTTAAAAGCAACAGAGATAAATACTATTACATACATAATACTGCAATAACAGTAATAACAACAATCTATGGATGGATACTCAAACTGAACAGGTGTAGGAAGGAGTCTGGGAATATATCCATGAATATATATAGGTTTGACAGAGGATATTTCTACATATGTACATATGCTGCAAACATATTCATGAGTGTAGTAGAGCCCACAACGGAGAGAGTAACAAACACCTCTTAGGCATAACCATAAGCCTTGAGGGAATGAGTTACTATACCTGGGAACTCAGAGCCATAGTTTCTGGTGACATCAATGGCAACTGGCACAACACAGTCCACAAAGATAATGTTCTACATACTAGTTTGGTGAGTCATGACTAGGGTCTTAAAAGCTTCTGAGCTTTTAATGGTGCAATTGTATCTCCCTGTCCAGAGCAAAGAGGAGTGAAGAAAATCAAAGATGCAAGGAAACAATCAGTCCAAAGGACTAACCTCAGCCTCTACCACCCTGAGACCAGAAGAAGTAGATGGTACCCAGCTACTGCTACCACTGCTCAGAAAATGATCACATTAGAAGGTCACAGAAGAAAATGTGGAACAAAATTCAAAATCATGAAAAAGACCAAGCTTACTGGTTGGTTAGAGACTGGTAGAATCTCTGGGTCTTAGGCTAGGTTCTCTAGATAAGCAAAACCAGTGAAGCTTAGAGAGAGAGAGAGAGAGAAAGAAATTTATTTCAAGAAAATGGCTCACACAGTTGTAGAGGCTGGCAAGTCCTAAGTCTGTGGGTGGGTCAAATATCAAGCTGAAGGCTTCTTTTGACTCATTCAGCTTCAAAGGCTGACAAACCCAAGACCAGTAGGTGGAATAGCAGTCTGTTAGCTTCAGAGGATAAAGAATCTAAGATCAGCAGGTAAAATGTAGATCTTCAGGCAACACATCAGGCCATTCGTTCAAGTCCAGGAACCAGAGATGATGATGAGCTAGATGCAGGCTACAGATTCAGAAGAAACCCACAGAATGTTCCCAGGATGTCCACATACATGCTGGAAGAAGGCCACACTCCTGCGGAAACTCCCTTTCAACTGACTGGCTGCTCACAGCACATCTCATCATGGAAGTGATTACATTATATCAGATCTCATCATGGAGGATGACTACATCATAACTGCTAACCCACTTAGAATCATGGTCTACCCAAGCTGACACACAACCTTAACTTAACAGAGTGCTGAGGCTATAGCCCTTTAGTCACCCTTCAGGCCTAGAACTGAACTTACCCCAACCAATAAATGACTATAAGGTGAACAATACTAGGGAGGTACGCACTCCTTATATCAATCAACCATATATGATCTAAAGGACAGCATTTACCCATTGATAAAAGCTCAACAGGTAGGAAGGTCTGGATAGAAAAGGACAAATGGAAACAGTAAACACAGAGAGGAAGGGGGAAAAGTGCTGTTACATCATGAAGGTTGCAATCAATGACATGAAACAAAATGTGAATGAATTGTTGAATGGAAAACTGATTAGCTCTGTATACCTTCACTCACACCACAATAAAAACTAAAACTAAAAAAAAAAGAGCAAGAGAAAGTGTTTGAACATAAATCAAAATCTTTATTATATTTTTGGGCTTTACGGAAAAGAGCATCTTAGAAAGCCCACAGATATGTGTTGCTAAATTTTGATGTACTCAAAGGTGACCTTCACACTGATATGAGATTTAAATATATCTTTATTAGAGCAGAAAATAGTGCATCAGTAGTTTGAGTGGCATGTAGAAAACTTACAAAGAAACAATGTTTTAAGATTTTCAGTGGGCACTTTCACAAAGTAAACTTGTCCATTAAATGAAAATAGCATTTATCTGGAAAAAATATTAAGGCATGTTTTGGGGAAAATGTAGTCAATTTATGAAGAACTGTCACTGTGGATATTCACTACAGTCTATGGTCTTTTGATAACCAGTCCTTGTTAGAAGCTGTGTCATCATCAAGGACTTGAAAACTCACTCTGGGACTTAAGGAGACTCTGTCCTGAGCTGCTAGTTTCACAACATTTGGGAAGTTCAAGACAGGAAGGCCCTCCTCACTGACACTTTGTATAACCAAAAGAGTGGCTCTTCAGGGGCTGCCAGTGTCAGAAAGTAAATATTTAAGATCATGGAGCTATTTCATGAGATGGTTTATCTCATCACATTCTCCTTCTGCGTTAGCTAAATCATTACCAGATATTCATTCTTCATTAGTCAACCGGCATTGGACTGTAACTCCGATTGTTTTCCCTAAAATAATCCAATCTGCCCAGAAACATTCCTATTCTGTGATCTCCTTTTCTATGACTGGTGGACTCTTCTGCGTCTTCAGTCTCCCCAGATCAATCTCTTCACCTTGTTTTATTGGAAATTGTCTTCTACAGGAACCATCAATTCCTCTGTAAACTTCTAATGAATTTTTTTAAATTTTTTCTTACAGATCTCTCTAAGCCTCAGGGTAAGAAGCTAAAAAAACTAGGGCTCTCCTTGCTACCCAATGCTTTTTCCTTGCCACTATTCTCCCATCTTCCAGGTAAAATCCTACTCCTTGGAAGCACATGACATTTACTAATTATAGACATAGAGATCTCCAGGTCCAAGGTCATTGCACGTGGTTATAAAAGTTGCTCACTACTCCAACAGGTAAGTTGGGGCCAAAATCCAATTCAAGATCTGCTTGTCAAACACAGGTTGTGGTGAGGGACTAGACCACCCAGTGAATGGGACACCTTAGAAACATTATGGGCTAGAAGGCATTCTGATTCCATGCCCTCACCAACACACTCCTGAGTCCTGCTCCCTCTCTCTCCATCTTCATCTGCATTCTTTATACCTGCCACTGAGCCAATGAATACTGTTAAAGAACAGTACAATGAGGCCAACTATCTTCTCTTTACAGTTATTATTATAAACCAAAAACAGGCACCCAGCACTGCCAAACGATACTATAAATTCCTCCCAGCAAACACTCAGTCCCACACAACAAGATTCTAGTTTTACATCCGATCTTCTTTCTTCAAACCTTTCTCAGTCTCGAGTTCCGGCAAGATGGCGAACTAGGTACAAGGACTGCACAGACGTTCTTCAACAAAGAAAAGG
>NW_006921813.1:4974292-4975707 GCF_000298275.1 Orycteropus afer afer | reverse complement strand
ATAAACCTTCACATCACAATAAAAAAGAGGACAAGTACAAATATTCAGCTTATACTGAAACAACAGCAACAAAGGAAATGATAACAGGATTCATAAACATAATGAGCTCAGTAGAGAAAATGATAAGGAACAAAGAAACTAGGGACACCATGAAAAAACACATAACAAAATGACAGCAACAAATTCATACTTACCAACAACTACAATGAATGTTTATGGATTAAATTGCACCACTCAAGAGACGGAGAGTTGCAGATTGGAGAAGAAAACAAAACCCATGACTATGCTGCCTACAAGAGACATACCTTAGAGATAAAGACAAAAATAGACTAAAAATCAAAAGCTGGAAAAAGATATATCAAGCAAATGGCAAAAGTAAGAGAGCAGGAATAGCAATACTAATTTCTGATCAAATTGACTTTAAGACAAAATCCATAATACGAAACACGGAAGGACATTATATAATGATTAAAGGATCAATTGAACATGAACATATAAGTATAATAAATATCTATGGACCCAATGAAAGAGCCCAAAATACATAAATCAGACTTGAAAAGAGTTGAAAAGCCAAATAGATGAATCCCCAGTCATAGTGGGAGAGGTTAATACACTACTTTCATTGAAAAACAGAACAACTATTTTTAACAACAAGAAAGAAACTCAACAAAGATGCAGAAGAGCTAAACAATACAATCCACCAACTTGGTCTTACTGACATCTACAGAGCACTTCACCCAACAGCAGCACAATATACATTCTTCTCCAGTGTACATGGAACTTTTTCTAGGATAGACCATATGTTAGGCCACAAAGCAAGCCTTAATAAATTCAAAAACACTGAAATACTGCAAAGCATCTTCTCAGATCATAATGCTATCAAATTAGAAATCAACAATAGGAAGATTAACAGAAAAAGACTAAACACATGGAAAGTGAACAACACCCTCCTTGAGAAAGACTGTGTAAGAGGAAAAAAATAAAAATTGAAATTCAAAAATTCCTTGAATCAAACAAGAATGAAAACACAACATACCAAAATCTTTGGGACACAGCAAAAGCAGTGATCAGAGGCCAATGTATAGCAATAAATGTACACATCAAAAAAGAAAAAAGAGCCAAAATCAACACCTTAAACCAATATCTCCAACAATTACAAAAAGAACAGCAAGAAAAGCCTGCAGTCACCAGAAGAAAGGAAATAATCAAGATTGGAGCAGAAATCAATGAAAAAGAAAATAGAAGGGCACTAGAAAAAAATCAACAAGACCAGAAGTTGTTTTTTGAAAAGATCGATAAAATTGACAAACTACTGGCAAATTTAACAAAGGAAAAGAGGGAGAGAAAACAAATAACACAAATAAGAAACGAAATGGGTGACATCACAACAGAACCAACTGAAATAAAAAGGATAA
>NW_006921813.1:4970378-4973869 GCF_000298275.1 Orycteropus afer afer | reverse complement strand
CCTGCCATGCTCTGCCGACCTTGGGACTTTCAATGGACTTGAATTAATGGCCTGCCATGTGGTTTGGTAACATCGGGACTGTGCCTTTTTACTTCAACCTTGGGCTTGTCAGTCTCAGCAGCCAGCAGCTGAGTGAAGAAAAGCCTCCAGCTTCAGTGGGCCAGGAGTAAGAGGCAGAGCTGAAGCTCAAGGTTGAGGGGCTTTCACCAAGCTCCTAGAGCCTGGCACTTTGAACTTAGATTTAAAGCCTCAAACTGTAAGAGAATAAACTCCTGTTTCTTCAAGCATCTCATTCATGGTATATTCTTGGCAGAGCAGCACTAGGGAACCAGAGCACTCTGTTTACCTTTTCCCTTTGTCCTCCTTTCCTTCTCCTTCATACCTTCTTAGCTTTAATCCCTGGGCAAATGCTGCCTTTTGATCTCACATGGCTGACTGTTCTAAAGAGTGCATACCTTCTTGGTATTATTCACCTTATAAGCCTATCATCTGGCTGAAAGTTGAGCCACAGCGGTTGAGGTCAGTTCCTGGCTTGACGAGTCTCAGGAGTTCTATCAGTCTTCATGAGACCAATAAACATGGTCCCTTTTTATGATTTTGAGTTTTGGTCTACATTTTTCTCACACTCTATCTGAGATGTCCTATTGTGATCCCTTTCAGAGCACTCAGCAGTGGTAGCCAGCCACCATCTAGTTCTTCTGGTCTCAGGGTTGTAGAAGCTGTGATTCAAGTGGTCTTCCAGTCCCTTTTGCTGTCTCCTTTTTTGCTGTATCCATAAGCCATTAACTCAGTCCAAGTCCTCTTCTGCATCTTTCCCTAGTGATCTTATCTGGTCCCACAGATTTAATCTCAAATGTAAATACTGAGAACTCTCCGATTCATATCTGAGGCTGGACCATCTGAATTCCAGATTCACATGTCCAAATGCCTATTTCACTTATACACTTAGATATCTAACAGGCATAGCCAACTAACATGTCAAAACCAAATTCTTGATCCAGAGAATATCTCAAATTTGCTATCTTCTTTCCACCACTGTTTGTACCATCCTCACAAGATGGTACTACTATCTCTCACCCAGACTACAACAATCACTTCCTCACTGGTCTTGCCAATTGTTCTTTTATATTACATAACCTATTTTCCATATAAGATCCAGAGGGGCTCCTTCATACATATAAATTCAGACAGTGTGACCCTTTTGCTTAAAAATGGCATTAACTTTCCACTGTCCGTAGGATAACATCCAAAATCCATCACATACTTTACAAGATTCAGCAGGATCTAGCCTCTGCCTCTGTCTTCTACTGTATCTTGAACCCAGACTCTCTTATTCATTATATTTTTACCACACCCTATATTCTTTCCTGCCTCATTTGCTATTAATTCTGCAATATTCTTCTGGTTTTTTTTTTTTTTTTTTAAGGAACTCTGGTAACACAGTGCCTAAGGCATGACTGCTAATCAGAAGGTTGGTGGTTCAAACCCAACAAACACTCTGTGGAAGCAAGCCTATACACTCTACTTCCATAAAGATTTACCACCTTGGAAACCCAATGGGGGTTGGTATGAGTCAGAATCAACTCGATGGCATTGGGTTTGGTTTTTATGGTACATTAAAAAAAAAAAAAAAAAAATCACACTAATTACTGTAAAGGAGCTCTGGTAGCATAGTGCCTAAGGCACTTGACTGCTCACCAGAAGGCTGGTGGTTCAAACCCACCAGCCACTCCTCAGAAGGAAGGTTGGGCAATCCTACTTCCGTAGTGATACTGTCTCGGAAACCCAAAGAGGGGTCGCTATGAGTCAGGGCCGACTCAACGGCAAATAACAACAACAATAACAACAATTACTGTAAAATCAATTCCAACTCATAGCAGCCCCATGTGTGTCAATGTAGAACTCTGCTCCAAGCAGTTTTCACAGTACCTTCTACATTTCCTTTCAATCCCAAAGATCACTTAAAATTATTTATTATCACTATATCGTTCTCTCAGAGTTAGCTTTCTAGGAGCAGCCAAGGGGCTTACTTATGGTTGACTCTTCGGGACTGGGCAAATGGGAGATTAAATAAATACTTATTTAATGAATGAATGAGAAAAGGAACAAATGAAAGCACCAGCAAAGATTGCTGGCATTGTACAGCTTGTTTGATACGGTACTAATTGTACTGAGGAAATATCTGGGTGCTCAAACTTGGTATTTACAAAACGAAAATCTTAACATTCTTAGACATACATAGACATTGTCGGTAAAGTTAAAAAGAAAAAAAAGCAACAAAAGTACACCTGAAATATTAAAACAACATAACAGAAGAGAAAAATACAGAAGAGCATAATTTTTACACTTCTCTTCCTTGCCAGTTTCCTGGCAATTCAAAATGTAAAACTAAATATGAAATGCTAGTCATGAAAAGAAAAGAGAAGGGCTAAGAAATAAAGGTGACTTTTAGGGAAAGAAGTAAGCTTCAGAGAGATAAATCAAGTGGACTGACCCAAATCTCTGAACTTCATATTGGTGCACAGGTCAGAAGGATAAGGCTGCTTGTACTTTTCACCTAAGTCCATTGATTTGGGAATGACAGCTGCTCTCACATTAATTTTAAGAGCTTACAGGTTGAGCCTGGCTGGCATCAGGCCACAGGATACAATTCCATTATAAATATCCTCTATTGATCATTAAGAAAAATTGACCAAATTAAGCAATGGATAAATGCTGAAGGAGAATGCTTCATTTAAATTAATCTACAAGCAATAAGCAATCACTTCTGAGAAAGCAGCAGAAAACAAAAAGAAGTTTCCAAACATAAAACAAAAATAATCGAGAAAGCAATCAAAGGTAAATTAAAATTTTAGGGGACTTAACTGGTTTTTAAAACTCAAGATCTTTGCAAATCCAGTCATCACTGTATACAATATTCATGAGACTCCTATAATGAGGTAGATTCCACATGCCTGGCTGACCACTATTATTAAACTAATGAACATGAATGAGAAAAGTTGTGTCATTTGCAAGAAGAAAAGAGAGCTCCCACACTGGATAATCTGTATTGGGTTGACACGTGAAATAGCTGTCTTTTGAAATTCTACACCCCGTCTTCCCAGGATGGTTTAGACTTCCGCTTAGGCAGAAAATACTGAAAGGCAATGTAAGTTTTGCAACCGAGATGATTTATCAGCCAAGAAAATCATATTTTCTAAGAAGACATATCTGGTAATAAAGATGTACACTATCTGTACTGCATTCAATAAAGCAGATAATCAACTATTTCATCATTAGTTTAAGCAGAGACAGTTTAAAATGGTTATAGACAAACAATTGGTAATAACTCAAGTGGCTAACTTAAGCATTTACAGTTTGTCTTACTGTTGTGGCTTGTGTACTACCATGCTTAAAGCCGGACACCAATACTTTAAACCCCAGCAGGGTCACCCATGGTGGACAGGTTTCAGGGAACAGACTAGAAATGAAGGACCTGGAGATCTACTTCC
>NW_006921813.1:4967422-4969353 GCF_000298275.1 Orycteropus afer afer | reverse complement strand
CCAACCTTCCTTCCAAGGAGTGGCTGGTGGGTTTGAACTGCCAGGCTTCTGGTTAGCAGTCAAGTGCCTTAGGCACTACACTACCAGAGCATTAGTGAGCTGAAATGTACTGGTATTCCATGCATATGGTCTATTATGCCAGGAATGATAAATTGAAGAAAATGGTATCTCATTCATTGTCACAAAGAACATTTCAAGATCAATTCTGAAGTATGATGCTATCAGTGATAGGATAATATTCATATGCCTAAAAGGAAGATCAGTTAATATGACTACTATTCAAATTTACACACCAGCTATTAATTCCAATGATGAAGCACTTGAAACTTTTTACCAAATTCTACAGTTTGAAATTAATCAAACATGCAATCAAGATGCATTGATAATTACTTGTGATAGAATGTGAAACCTGGAAACAAAGAAGAAGGATTGGTAGTTGGAAAATATGGTTTTGGTAAGAGAAATGATACTAGAATTGCATGACAGAATCTTGCAAGACCAACGACCAATTCACTGGAAAGACTTTTTTTTAGCAACATAGTGACTATATATGTGGACCTCACCAGGTAGAATACATAGAAATGGAATCAACTACATCTGTGGAAAGAAACAATGGAGAAGCTTAATATCATCAGTCAGAACAAGGCTATGGGGAGACTACAGAACAGGCTATCAATTGTTGTTGTTCAAGTTCAAGTTGAAGCTAAAAAAAATTAAAACAACCCCACAAGAGCAAAAATATAACTCTGAGTATGTCCCATCTAAATTTAGAGACCATCTCAAGAAGAGATTTGACCCACTGAACACTAATGACTGAAGACCAGACAAGTGGAGAAATTAAATCAAGGACGTCATACATGAAGAAAGTAAAAGGTCATTCAAAAGACAGTAAAGAAAGAAAAGACTAAAATGGATGTCAGAAGAGACTCCCAAACTTGCTTTTGAATGCAAGTAGTTAAAGCAGATGGAAGAAATGATAATGTAAAAGAGCTAAATCAAAGATTTCAAAGGGTGGCACTAGAAGACAAAATAAAGTAATATAAAATGAAATGTGCAAAAACAGAGTTATAAAACCAAAATGGCAGAACACGCATAGCACTTCTCAAGCTGAAATAAATGAAGAAAAAAGTTCAAGCCTCAAGTTGCAATACAGAAGGACTCCATGGGCAGAATAGTGAACAACAAAGGAAGTGTCAAAAGAAGACAGAAGGAATACACAGAATCACTGCACCAAAAAAAGAATTTTTTGACATTTAACAATTTCAGGAGGTAGCACATGATCAATCAAGAACTGATGATACTAAAAGAAGAATTCCAAGCTATACTGAAGGTATTTGGTGAAAACAAGGCTCCACAAACTAATGGAATACCAACTGAGATGTTTCAGCAAATGAACGCAATCCTGAAACCTCTCATTTGTCTATGCCAAGAAATCTGGAAAACAGTTATCTGGCCAACTGCAATGTAGTGAATTACATAGTGTGACTTCTCTAGCCTTAAATCATTGTAAATCCACGGTGGAATTTGTTGTGAGCAACTGAGTAGCTCCCGATGGTTAAAGTTATCAACCTGGGGTATTTCTGTTGGGAGCAGCAGGAAGTAATTTTCTGGGAAGTTCAGGCTCTCTCTCAGGTGCAGAGAATTCTGATGTTGGGGTTGGTTAGTTTGGCCACTCTGCCAGACTCAAAAGGAGCCCTCCTAGAGGTAGAAGTAGTATCTTTGACTGCTGGCTGAGAAAGACGTGCTGCTGAGAGAAATGCGCCCCTGAGAGACATGCACTTGATGAGACAGAGACACAAGAGACACGCACTTGCTGAGAGAGAGACACGACAGACATGCACTTGCTGAGAGAGAGACACGACAGACGTGCACTTGCTGAGAGAGAGACACGACAGACGTGCACTTGCTGAGAGAGAGACACGACAGACGTG
>NW_006921813.1:4951830-4967322 GCF_000298275.1 Orycteropus afer afer | reverse complement strand
GAGAGACACGACAGACGTGCACTTGCTGAGAGAGAGACACGACAGACGTGCACTTGCTGAGAGAGAGACACGACAGACGTGCACTTGCTGAGAGACACGACAGACGTGCACTTGCTGAGAGAGACACACGACAGACGTGCACTTGCTGAGAGAGAGACACGACAGACGTGCACTTGCTGAGAGAGAGACGCAAGAGACACATTGCTGAGAGAGAGTCTGCCAGCTGCTAAGTGAGGCGGCCGGCTGCAAGAGACTGAGTGCATTTCTGAACTTGAATGTAGCCTGTTGCTTCCCTAATAATCCCCATAATCTGTGAGTTCTGTGTGGCCACTGCAGTGAATTATCGAACCCAGCAGGGAGGGGGTGGGTGCTGTGGGAGGAATGGTTGGTAAAAGGGCTGGAGGGAGACTACATGTCTGGCCTCGCAGGAACAGGCCTTGGGCTGCTGATGGTGATTCTGTCTTCCTCTTGTGGGGTTAGAGGAGGTCAGAAGATGTGGCCTAATATCATATACAAGTAAAATTTTACTGGGCACAATTAAAAAATGGTTGTAGAAGTATATCCACAGAGAACTGCCAGAAATTCAAACCGGATTCAGAAGTGGATGTGGAACAAGGGATATCACTGCTGATGTCAGATGGATCTTGGCTAAAAGCAAAGAATACCAAAGAGATGTTTATCTATGTTTTAATGACCATGCAAAAACATTTGACTACATGGATCATAACACTGCAAAGAATGAGAATTCCAGAATACTTAATTGTGCTCATGCACAACCTGCACATAGACCAAGAAGCAATCATTTGAATAGAACAAGGGGACATCACATGATTTAAAATAGGAAAAGTGTGCCCCAGTGTTGTCTCCTTTCACCATACTTATTCAATCTGTATGCTGAGCAAATAAATAATCCAATAAACTAGATTATATGAAGAAGAACATCATATCAAGATTAGAGGAAGACTAATTAACAACCTGCAATATGCAAATGACACAATCATGTTTGCTGAAAGTGAAGAGGATTTGAAGCACTTATTAAGATGACAGTCCTCAGTATAAATTACACCTCAACATAAAGAAAACAAAAATCCTCACAACTGGACCAGTAAACAATCCTGATAAATGGGGAAAAGACTGAAGTTGCCAAGGATTACAGTTACTTGGATCCACAGTATATGCCCATGGAAGCAGCAGTGCAGAGGTCAAATGGCATAGTTCATTGGGCAAATCTGCTGCAAAACACTTCTTTAAAGTGTCAAAAAGTAGAAATGTCATTTTGAGCATGAAAATGTATCTGACCCAAGCCATGGTATTTTCAATTGCCTCATATCTGTGCAAAAGCTGGACAATGAATAAGGAAGACCAAAGAAGAGTTGATACCTTTGAATCATGGTGTTGGCATAGAATATTGAATATACCACGGACTGCCAAAGGAGCAAATAAATCTATCCTGGAGGAAGTAAAGCCAGAATGCTTGTTAGAAGTGGGGATGGCAAGACTTTGTCTTACATATTTTGAACATATCAGGAGAGACTAGTGTCTGGAGAAGAGCATCATGCTTAGTAAAGTAGAGGGCCAGTTAAAAAGAGGAAGACCCTCGATGAGATGGATTGACACGTGGCTACAACATGCACTCAAACATAGCAACGATTGTGAGGATGGCACAGGACTGGGCAGTGTTTTGTTCTGTACACTGGGTTGCTATGAGGTGGAACCAACTCAACAGCACCTAACAACAACAACAACAACCGTACTGTGAATCACAATGAAGGACGACGGATTTATAAGGAAGAAATAGTAGACAGAGTAGATGATCCTCACTTGAACAGTCTTTGGTTGAGCATATACCACATGCCAGGAACTTTTATATATAATGTTTGATGCTCACAGTACTCCAATCTATTGACTTTATTCTCCACTTCAGAACTAAGGAAATTAAGACCCAGTCAGTTGAAATAACCTGCTCAGGGTCCACACAGAGAGTGAGTGAGTGAAGTGAAATTTTAACCAAGGACTGCCAGATATTATTGCCAGAAATGGCTGTGCTTTCTGTCCTGTCTGCACAAACCTAGAAATACCATAAAATAGGTAAGGGACCATATGACTGTAGGGAGTAATAAGAGAAAGAAAATATCCAGTAATTAATGATCTAATAGATGTTTTTTATAGCATAATTTTCTATTGCTTCATTCCCTTTACAATATTTCAGCATAGATAACTATGTGTATATGTGCATGAGTGTATACATAAGTATGTTCTCTCTACATATACATTTATATACATGTGTTTGTGTGTGTGCATACATACATACATACACACACACACTCAATGACAACATTTCAGACCCAAATCAAGAATCCACACTCTGAAAAATAACTATAATCACATTTTGCAGTATAGTGATTACTTAGTGTGGCTTTTCTACCCATGAGTCATTGTAAACTCAGTGGTGGAATGAGCAACTGAGGAGCTCCTGATTGTAAATGTTATCCACGTGGAGTATTTCTATTGGGCGTGGCACAATACAGTGTTCTGGGAGGTTCCCACTCTCTCTCACATGCTTAGAGTTCTGATGCTATGATTGGCTAGTTTGGCCACTCTGCCGGGCTCAAAAGGAGGCCTCCTAGAGGCAGAACTCTCTCTGACTGCTGGTTGAGGAAGACGTGCTGCTGAAAGAGACATGTGCCCCTGAAAGAGACACATGCTGCTGGGAAAGAGACGCAAGAGACATACATTGCTGACTGAGACACTAAGGGACCAGCACTGCTGGGAAAGAGACTGTGAGAGACTGTTGGCCGAGGGACAGTGGGCTGGGAGAAAGACTGAGCACTTTTCCTGAACTAGAATTGTAGCCTGTGGTGCTTCTCTAATAAATCCCATAATCTGTGAGCTCTGTGTGGCCACTGCAGCGAATTATCGAACCCAGGAGAGAGGTGGTGGGTGCTTTGGGAGGAACGGTTGGAGAAAGGGCTGGAGGGAGGCAGCATGTCTGGCCTGGCAGGAATAGGCCTTGGGTTACTGATGGTGATTCTGTCTTCCTCTTGCGGGATCAGAGAAGGTCAGAACATGTGGCCTCCTTGCTGTTTTAGCACATTTCAACTCTCAGTATCTCCATTTGCACATGTGGTGTAGTAAATTATATGGTGTGGCTTTTCGGGCCACAGTCTTTGTAAACTCTGTGGTGGAAGTCACCATGAGCAACTGAGTAGCTACTGATTGTTAAAGCTATCCACCTGGGATATTTCTGATGGAAGCAGCATGAAATAATTTTCTGGGAAGTTCGCTCTATCTCAGGTGTGTAGAACTCTGATGTTGGGATTGTTTGGTTTTGGCCACTCTGCCAGGCTCAAAAGAAGCCCTCCTAGAGGCAGAAGGGGTCTCTCTGACTGTCGGCTGAGATAGATATGCTGTTGAAAGAGATGTGCTTCCAAGAGAGAGACACAACAGATACTGCTGAGAGAGAGATGTGCTACTGAGAGAGACAGCTAGCTTCTGACAGAGACAGCCAGCTGCTGAGAGAAACAGCCAGCTGCTGCAAGAGACAGCCAAATGCTGAGTGAGACAGCCAGCTGAGAGAGACTGAGCACATTTCTGAACTTGAACTGTAGACTGCTGCTTCCCTAATAAACCCCATAATCTGTGAGTGGTGTCTTCATGGCCAACTCAACAAATTGTTGAGCCCAGCAAAGAGGTAATGAGTGCCATGGGAGGGACAGCTGGTGTCAGGGTTGGTTAAAGGGCCAGAGGGAGGCAGCATGGCCTCGCAGGAATAGGCCTTGGGCTGCTGATAGTGATTCTGTCCTCTTCTTTTGAGGTTAGAGGGGGTCAGAAGATGGGGCCTCCTTGCCCCTTTTGCAGCACATAAAAAATTGTTTAACTGGCACTAAGAGATATAAAGAAAAAGATGTCATAGGTAAAGTGAGTAGCAGTAAAGATAAGTACATCATTTAGAAACATTGGAGATAGGCCTGCTGTTTCCAGAATTCAAAATTCTGGGGGTCAGCTGTATTGTAAAATTAACAATTTTTTGTATTTTAGAAAGCTAACATTGTCAATGGATCTATATTGCATAACATCCCCAAGAAAGGTCTATCAATCAAACACATTCATATTTCTGCCGTTAGGAAGAAGGCTATTCACACTATGCAGGATAAATAAAGATTACAATAAATGGCCTCATGTCATTTCAAAGCTTTCTATTATCAGAGTTTTGGGGTTTGGGCAGTGTAGCTAAGGAATTAGGGGCCTATAACTGTGAATGGCCAAATTACTTAGGCCAGTTGCAATTTATATAAAGTATTTCCTTTGAAATCTACTAAAGCTTCACATATCATGTCATACTAATAATAGTACTCCGTGTGCAAGTGTAATCAGCTTTCACTGGTCTAGAATTCCACTAACTGACAACAATGTCTATACAGAACATGACTGGCAGGTAAGACAAGAGCATGGTAAACAGCCTCTGGGCACTACACAGGGCACAATGGCCACACACTAGCTCGTTCCATTATTCACAGCAGATAATACCTTACTTTCTGAACTCAACACAGAGACAAGCCATTAAGTGGAACCACAGACAGATACAAGAGGCAAGTATACACAGCAGTCACTGTCAATATCAAAGAAAAAAATGAAACTATTCTTTAATCAAAGAAGGTAAGAGGCTGACTGTGAAGTCAAAAAGGCTTAGCTTCCAATCCCAGCTCCACCAGTCCGAGCTGTGTGATCTCAGGTAATTACTTAACTTCTCTGTACTTCAGTGTCACATCTGGTGTGGATGAAGAAGCACTGCCTGCCTTAGAGGTGTTGTGAGGACTGAATGAGATAATGCATGTGATGTGCTTAGCTAGCACACTGCTTGACAGAGAGAAGACCCTCAAAAATACTTACCTAAAAGTAAGGCAAAAAATCCCTCAATGCACAGCAGCCTGAATGAATTTACCACCAATTCTTCAGAGGATGAAAAACATTTTCAAATTTTAATGCAAAAAAGGACCACTTTGACTACTGTAATCCCTGGGCATGCAAATGGTTAACATGCTCAGCTGCTAACAAGAAGGTTGGCAGTTCAAGTCCAACCAGACACGCTGTGGAACTTCTGAGGCCTGCCAATCTCCTTCCAAAAAATCAGCTGTTGAAAACCCTGAAGAACGTATTTCTACTCTGAAACACATGGGGCTGCCATGAGTCAGGGTCAAAAACATGCCTACTGATTTTGGCTGTGCTATGTGACTTTGAACATGTCATTTAACTTAACTTAAAAGCATGAGATTAGACCATGTATTCTTAACAGAGGTGATAAGTAGTTCTTGGGAGTGTGGGGGTGGGAAAAAAAGCATTCTATTTATATAAAAGTGCAGATAAACATATAATACAGAAACAAATATACAGTATGCCCATGGAATCAAAACTCTGTGGGGGCTAGTAGATAATTAAAAAGGCTCTTTAACCAACCAAAACCAAACCCACTGCTGTCGAGTCAATTTCCGCTCATAGCGACCCTACAGCACAGAGCAGAGCTGCCCCACAGAGTTTCCGAGACTAGAAATCTTTATGGAAGCAAACCACCACATCTTTCCGCCACAGAAAGTTTCTTTAGGAAAGCAGTAATGAAAATAATGAACTCTGGATTGGATGCCCTGTAAGTCCCAAGGAGCACTGTGGCTCTAACAATGAAGCGCTCCGTTGCAAACCGAAAAGTTGTGGTTCAGACGTTCCCATGTGGTGGCTCCGTGGAAGAAAGATCTAGCAATCTGTTCCTGTAAAGGTTACAGCCAAGAAAACTCCACGGGAGAGTTCCACTCTGTCACATGGATGACTGTGAGTCAGAGTTGACTTGACAGCACATAACAATTTTATACTGGCAACAATAATCTCAATTTTTCACGGAAAGTTTAATATAGGTTCACATACTTAGAGAAGACAAGGAAAGATTTGTGTATTAGAGAGATCTCCATTTAGAACAGTTAAAAATGATAAATATCATTGTGTTTAAAAGAGAACACTAAGCTATCGCTCTTGAAGGGAACTGAAGAGTGGCAGTTCTGTTGTGTTTTCTCTGCTTTGTAGATAACAATACACCTAGACGTCCCTGGAGATCATGTCTCTTTATTAGTACAATTACTTATTTCCAAAAAAGGCAGGAAGAAAAAGAATAAGGAGAACTACCTATAACTAAAAAAAAAAAAAAAAAGGATTTTTTTTTTTGATGGTTGTCATATCTATGATCAATGAAAGATCACTTTGGAATATAATTCATTTTTAATTGTCTCTTCCACCTAATCTAACTACTGCTGTAGGCTGTCTTAAAATATTTACAAAGTAAGAGCAAAAAAAGAATTGGAGGTACTAAATAAAGCAGGCCACCATTCCTAAGTGATCAATTTCTCTGGAATTGTTTACAACAAAAACAAAGTTGTTAATAACTTTGACACATGGAATTTTTAGAAACAGATACAATATGATTAAAGACCATCTCTCTTAGCATTACAGATGCTTTTCATTCACCTTCTTCCCTGCCTTAGTTATGGAAGACTTAAACTGTATCCAAATAACCTGGCACAGCAAAAGAAAAAAGTTGTATTAAACTGGTAAAAAGATCAGTATTATAGCGATTCAGCTTTAACCACATATTATACTTGCTTCTGCGATCTTATACCCCCTCCTATCCTTGTATCTCTAGCAACACATTCACACTCACACATCACTCTTATAATTCTCCTCTTTGAGTTTTAAAAGAACCTATTCTAGATGTTAACTAGAAATAACATTTTAAAAAAATGTATAAAACATCTCCACACCAAACTATTACTAAATGTTTAGTCATACTTGATAACCAGTAATATACATCAAAGTGTTCTAATATTATCCATTTTATTCATTGCAAAATAAACATGCTTTGAAATCAAATTAGCTTTCAGGCAGTTGCATTTAAATATATAAATATGTGTATGAAACCTAATTTCACTTAGACACAGGCATTCCCAGTACTACTTGTGAAGTAAACACTTTTTACTGATGATGAATATAAATATGCAAACTTATAGAGATGTTGTTTACAGTTTCTAAATCCTAGGTGTACAAATGACAGTAAAATCTGTCTTATAAATACATGCACTATTTTAAACCATTCCAAATAGACTGACAAGAGAGAATAAACTACTCAAAGCCCTATATACACATAGCACATTTTAGGAGTATTGGATCGAATTTTGTCTGATCATCAGCTGAAATGTCCCAGCCAAATAGCATACTATTATACATTAGGGATAATGCATCCACAAAGGCCTAAGGGTTCCTTACCATCAGACTACTCCCAAAAGGATTCTAGGAAACACTGAGAAATTCACAACAAAATGATAAATGGCAAGGTTTAGACATCTTCTAAGAAAAATGAATTCCAAGAAATTCCACACCAGTAGATACTGTATAAATATACATTACATACTAGGTATGTGTGGTGTAGTAAATTACTTAGTGTGGCTTTTCAACCAAGTCTTTGTAAACTCCAAGGTGGGATTTTCTATGAGCAACTGAGGAGCTCCTGATTGCTGAAGTTGTTCACCTGGAGTATTTCTGTTGGGAGTGGCACAAAACAATGTTCTGGGAGGTGCCCACTCCCTTTCAAGTGCTTAGAGTTCTGATGCTATGATTGGCTAGTTTGACCACCCTGCCAGGCTCAAAAGGAGGCCTCCTAGAGACAGAACTCTCTCTGACTGCTGGTTGAGGAAGACGTGCTGCTGAAAGAGACATGTGCTCCTGAGACATGCGCTGCTGGGAAAGGGATGCAAGAGACAGGCATTGCTGAGTGAGACACTGAGGGACACACACTGCCGGGAGAGAGACTGTGAGAGACTGTTGGCTGAGGGACGGTGGGCTGGGAGAGAGACTGAGTGTTCTTCCTGAACTTGAATTGTAGTCTGGTGCTTCCCTAATAAACCCCATAATCTGTGAGCTCTGTGTGGCCACTGCAGCAAATTATCAAACCCAGGAGAGAGGTGGTGGTGCTTTGGGAGGAGCAGTTGGAGAAAGGGCTGGAGGGAGGCAGCCTGTCTGGCCTTGCAGTAATAGGCCTTGGGTTACTGCTGGTAATCCTGTCTTTCTCTTGTGGGATTAGAGGAGGTCAGAACATGTGGCCTCCTTGCTGTTTTTGCAGTATGGTATGGTTATACTGAGTCTGCACAGTACCGTAAAAGAAATTATCAAACATACTTCTAATAGTCACGTATTCGACATGTTTCCATCAGAAAACCAAAACAATCAAATTCTCCACTTGAGAATCTACATTTACTTGCCAGAGCCTTAGAATTACCTTTGTTTCAGATTGATCCATGATGACTTCAAGTACTCAGTGGTTTCTTTCACATTCCTTGTGTCATCACTATCATATTCTTCCAGCAGTTTCTGCAGCACATTATCAAACGCCATTATGATACCATCACCAGGTCCCAGCTCCTGAAGCAATATCTAAAGGGCAATTTCAGGTGTAGTTGTTAGAGGTTGCTCAGTAACTGATATCACTACAACACGGGTACTTCCAGGAGGGTATAACATGTTTTAGACAGAAATACTGAAAGAAGAAAACAAATCATGGGACAAACTCTTGTATGTAAGCTAAACTATAATAATTCTAGAAGTGAAAACGAAAATGCCTTAAAAAGTGACACAGATATTGAAAGATTATCAGCTTTTCTTTTCGAGCTATTTTACTTCATACATCATTTATCTTTTCCATTCCTTCTGCTAAACATCTGCCCCTTACAGAAAGTTCAGTTAAAGCAGAATAAACTTATTATAGTTGGTGCTGTTAACTGCCATTGAGTCAGCACTGACGCATGCCAACCTTTTTTTTTTTAATAACAGAACAAAGCTCTGTTCCTGCACCACCTTCACGGTCTTTGGTATGCTGGAGACTTTTGCTGCAGCCATTGTTGTTGTTGTTGCTGTTGTTATGTGCTGTCAAGTCGAACCCGACTCACAGCGACCCCTCCTTGGGTTTCCAAGGAGGTATCACTATGGAAATAGATTGTCCAACCTTCCTTCCGAGGAGTGGCTGGTGGGTTTGAACCGCCAGCCTTCTGGTTAGCAGTCAAATGTCTTAGGCACTAACCTAGGGGCTCATCCTCCAGCACCATACTGAACAATACTCTGTTGTGATCCATGGGGTTTTCATCGGCTAATTTAAAATCAGAAGTGGATTTCCAGCCTTTCCTTCTTACTCTGACAGTCTGGAAGCTCCACTGAAACCTGTCCACCATGGGATCCTGCTGGTACTTGAAATACCAATGGCATAGCTTCCTCCATCATAGCGGCCTGCAAGCCACCACAGAACATCAAACTGACAGGTGGTGGAAGTCATCACTGTGTTATGACATTGAGACTACTGGAAATATTTTCCCTATCACTTGTAACTGCAATTCTATCACTAGAAATCTTTATCTTTGGATTTATATTTGTTTTTACTTGAAAAGGCACATTATGAAAAGATAAATGCTATTTGGTAGGCTATAATCCAGTGTTGGTATCAGCTACCATTTGGTAGGCTATAATCCAGTGTTGGTATCAGCTACCATTTGGTAGGCTATAATCCAGTGTTGGTATCAGCTACCATTCAGAGAATTTCATTAATTTATACTGGAAGTATAAATTAAAACAAGTCCCAGAAGAACTGAGAACCAGGAAATCAAAGGGCTCCAAAGGGAAACTGGGTGGTTGTCAAGATTACCATACATTCCCTTCCTGAGGATCCTCACTGACAAACTGAGAGACATGTGGTGGGAACTTCCTGTAGGACTCCTCTATATGTGTTAGAAGGAATAGGCAGGACTGACAATGGGAAAGTGGTGTGTCCCTTGCCCCGAATCATTGTGTATGTTTGCAAAATTAACTGTTAGGATGGATCAAACAGCCAACAAAGGTTATTAGGAGTTGCTTGAAGAGCTAAATTGATGCTCAGCATGTTAGTGGGCATTGGTTCCTTGACACAGTTTTTCAATCTCTAAGTCACTGGATCAAGATATTCCCCATGAAATCTAATTGGCAAGAGACCATAATGCTTTTCTGTAGCACTTGGAAGAAAAATCCACCCTAAACTTTCCAAAGAAAAGAATTACAATATTGATTAGGAAGAATATTCTGAGTATGATAATATAAGCTTTGATAATATTTTTATTGTATTCCTCTAGTTACGTTTCCAGGGACTTCGCTGACTATTACTTTTCAGTTATTTAATGGAAACAGCAGGTATCATAAACACAGAGAATGATCCAGGAAACCAACATGTTTGTCCATTTGCTTTTTTTATACTGTAACAGTGGCTACGGCACTTGACTGCTAACAACCAGAAGGCCAGCGGTTCAAATCCACCAGCCATTCCTCGGAAGGAAGATGGGGCAATCTACTTCCGTAGAGATACTGCCTCGGAAACCCAAGGAGGGGTCGCTATGAGTCGGGGCAGACTCGACGGCAAACAACAACAACAACAACCATGGAAAGTTAGATCTGTGAAGAACAGCAACATGCTTTCATGTTTAAGATTTTTTTTTGTTTCATATACTCTTTATTACAGGTTTCAAAAATGGACACTTTCATCTTAGGCTATCCAAAGGACACACAACTATTATACTAAAATATAATGTAACAATCATAATTTCCAACTCAAGAATATTTTCTAAAACTGGAGAGAGAGTTAAAATAGCCCTGTAAAGATACCATAACTGGAAAAAAAAATCATAAAGGTTCCATATCATCAACTCTATAATTAAACCAATCACAATAAAAAGGCACCTGCCATTATCTTACTGAATAAAATGGTTGGATAAGAAAGATATTACCTTATTTGTTCACTACAGTAGCCCTTGAATGAATGTCTCAGAAAATTTTACAAATAAAAAACAGTTTTCAGGATAGGGAAGGAAGGGAGCAAACGAAAATTCCAGGGATGCTGAGAATGTTGTCCTTCAGATTTAGGTTGAACAGGTGTGTTCAGTTTGCAAAACATCAACAAGCTAAACATTTAATATATATGCACAGCTCTGTATGTTACACTTCAATTTTTTTTTCCAAACAGTTTTCTTGGTCAAGTACTTCACATAAATTTCAATATGTATTCCACAAACTTGGGATAATATCATGCCAGGGGCTTAAAAGTTATAACGAACAAAAGGAAAGAAAGAAAAATGTGCATTAAATCAAATGATGTCAGAAAATAGCTAGCGAGTCTTACTTGGTTATCAGAAATTTGCTTGATAAGCGGATCCCTGCGGGCTTGCTGAAGAATATGCACTTGAGCCTCATACTTCCTGAGCAGCTCCTCGGCCTCTTCCCGGTGGTCATCCCACTGAAGACTGTCAATGACCATGGCCTCCAGCTGCTGCTGCCGGGACTGCACGCCATGCTGCGTGTTGTCCCACTGGCTCTGAACCTTGTCCACTGGGGGATGGAGGGTGATATGGAAAATAAACCCCAAAAGTAACTATCAGGAAAGGGAATAAATACCCGATACCAAACTTACCATGAATAAGTCTATAAACAGAAAAGAGAAAGGTAGTAAATTGGCACACGCACTTTAAAGCAATTTTGAGACATGTTCACCATACTACACAAACTGATAAGACTTCTGAACCCTTGCTTGAGAGAAAATCTTAGATTAAATTCTATTTCAAATGCACTTACATGTCTCACAGTAAAATCATCTGCCACTGTAAGGTGATAAAGAAAAAAATTATAAAGAAAAGCATTTCCTACCTAATTTTTTATACATTGAATCTAGTTTGATGAAGACAGTGTGTGGTGGTTATGTTTTTGTGTCAACTTGGTTGGGCCTGGTTGAGTGGCTGGGCAGCTGGTGGTAGTTATTCCCCATGATGAGACTGGCAATCAGCTCTACGGTGGGATCTACCACAAGCAGCTAAGTAGCTGCTTTAGGGATGTGGTCTGCTTCCCATATATAAGAAGCAGGTCTGGGAATAGTCTCTAGCCCATGGCGCACTTGGACCCTGCATGTAGCCATGTCATTGCTCATCAGCCTGCTATGCTCTGCCGACCTTGGGATTTACAATGGACTTAAATTAATGGCCTGCTGTGTGGTTTGGTAACATTGGGACTGTGCCATTTTATTCATCAACCTTGGGCTTCTCAGCCTCAGCAGCCAACAGCTGTCTGAATGAAGAAACGCCTCTAGCTTCAGTGGGCCAGGAGCTGGTGGCAGAGCTGAACCCCAAAGGCTGAGGGGCTTTCACCCAGCCCCTAGAACCTGGCACTTTGAACTTGGACTTAAAACCTCCAAACTATAAGAGAATAAACTCCTGTTTGTTCAGGCCATCCCATTTGTGGTATATTTCTTGTCAGAGTGTCACTAGGTAACCAGAACAGAGAGTTAAGAGTATTTTCTGACAGAACTTTAAGATGCAGACATAGTCATTTGTCATCCTCAAAGAAGATTTTCTAAGGCAGTCTTGATTTAAAAGAAAAAAAAAAAACCAAACTAAGGATACTTTTCACATTTGTTTTACTCTAGCTTGAAACCTCTCTAAAAACAAAAGTATTTTATTGTTCAAATCTAAGAAAAACACTGAAGAAAAACAGATTCTATGTAGTTAGCAGTTTTTCACTATAAAAATTCAGTAACAGCTCTTCTCTTCCCTGGTTTCTTCTTCTGCCACCTTCTCTCCTTTTTTTCTCTCTCTCTTCTTCTTTTCTCTACTTTTAACAGATAGAAAAGAAAGAGCTGAAGAAATGTAAGCTTTTGATTGATCACTTCAGGGACAGTTCATGATCTTCTAACAAACAAATAAATAATAGCTGTGAAAGCTTCAAGAGTCCAATGACAATAAGCAGATGGAAGATTAAAAATAGTTGCTAGAAGATGCTTTGGATGCAGAACAGACCGAAGTGTGTGGTTAAGTACTTGGCCCAAAAGAACTTAACTGCAAAATAACTTTCCAACTGAGTTAAAAGAGAATATTTTGGTAACAATTTTGGAATGATACAGGATTATATTAAACCATCATACTTGGGAGAGGCTCAGTGAAAAGGGGGAAGACGAGATGGACTGACACAGTGCCTGCAACGATGGGTTCAAGTATAGCAACAATTGTGAAGAGGATGCACCAGCCAGTGTCTTGCTCTGTTGTACACAGGGTCACTGTGAGTGGGAGCTGAGTCAACAGAAACTGACAACAATAATATATTAAGCCATGCAGTGACTGAATTACTACTCTTCAGAAAATTGTATTATACTTATGTGTGAAAATTCTTAAAAACTGTTCAGAGATAATCTACTTTATATATTATCTATCCTGTTTAATTGGTTAAATAAATTGCTTGAGTTTTTACCTGAACAAAATGAGAAGACAAAACTATCAAAATAGTTTACTTGCCAGTGAAAAAAATCACATGAAATACTTAAGACCATCTTGTTACAGAACTTAATAGAATCTTTTAATATTGAACAAATAAAACTAAAGATATCAAATAACACAAGAGGTTGATCATGAAAAACAAGTTATGTTAATCACAGTGAGTGCTAACACTCACTAACTGTTAAGGTGACACAGTAGTACATGTCACTGAGAATGATTTTATGTCTAGTGAGTAGGGACTATGTCTACACAATCTGTACACAAAGCATGGAAGGAAAACAAAAGAGTTATATTGGAAAGGGAAGATACTCAGAAGGAAAGTCTCGTAAAACACCTTAAAAGAAGTGTCGGACAAACATCTTAAAAGAAGTGCTGGACAAACAGAGGCATGGTGGGAAACAACAAAAGACCCAGTGCAAAAAAAAAAAAAACAAGACACAGATGGCTTTGCAAATACTTCGGCATCACTAAAGCGTAGCAAGAGCATGGGCTCAAGCAAAGCAAAGACTGTTTGGATGGTGCAGGGCCAGGCAGCGTTCGTTCTGTTGTACATGGGGTACGTGTACATGGCGTCATTATGAGTCAGAACCAACTCGATGGTCCCTAACAACAACAGAGCAGAGAGGTTCCCTGCCCGATGGGGGAGTGAATTGCTCCCGAGCTCCCTCATAGGCACAATCAGGCAATTAAGAACAAGAGGGAGAAAGAAGGAGAACACCTTATTTACTGAAAATACCCCATTTCAGACATTAAAAATTCTTTGCTAACTCCACTCCTAAGACCAAAGAAACCTTTTTGCCACCACGTCTTTTCTGATATCAAAATACACATTTTACAGGGGGAATAGTTGACTTTCTTGTCTTCAGAAAGGTTGTAAATGTTACAAACAAACATTTATTCTTTCAGTTTATGCTCTACCACAAATATTTATTAAGTAACTCATTTGGACAAGGTACTGTGGAAGACCCCAGGGACAGAAAGGTGAATATTCACAAGCTACAGGGGGAAAAAGAATTAAAGTAGCTATGAGATCTAAAATGAAGTTATGACAGGAAAAAAAAGGCCAGAGTCGGAACTGAAGATAGAAATTCAGTTCACCAAGGACCAGAAGTGGGTTGGAAAGGCTCCACACAGGGGGTGACATTTAGCTGCTGGACAGAATCTCACCTGGGAAGAAAAAGCAAAAAGGAAAGGAACATAGTGGATAAAGGCAAGAAGGCTAGGAAATGTCTGAACGTTTTAAAGAGTATGTATAGTGCAAAATGGTTGCAGATGGGGCCAAAGGCTATAGTGAGAGAAAGGAGCAGGAAAGCAGATCAGGGTAGATTGTGACAGTCCCTAACTGCCATACTTAAGAGGCCAGGCTGCTTTGCACACCACACAGCCTTCACAGACACTGGTGAGTGGGAAGGTAAATTGCAAGCAGGAATCCTTGCTGCAATTTTTGTTTATTTTTTGTTTGCTTTATTTTGTCATTAGCATATCCCCAAATCAGTGGAGGCACACAGCATGCAGTAGCTAATGCATGAACATCTCTGCAACGAATGAACGAATTTTGAGAATCTCAGCTGAAGGGCATGGTATGATCATGTTGCAGTGAATAAATCAGAATGGTACCAAGAATGCACTCCTACAGGTTTCTCCAACTTTGTTTCTTTAGTTCCTTTAAACTTAGGATGAAAAAACCTCATATATATGTCATTACTTAAAAGTAACGATGCTAACACTTTAAGAAATTCACAAAGGAACTGTGACAACATTCACAAAAAAATAACACATCTTAAAAATAAGATAAAGCCATGTTTCAAAATTAAGAGTATCAAAAATACACATTTTTAATTGAATAGTCTTCGAAAATGTGTATGTTGCCAATTTCAGGGAAAGTGATTATTAAGATACACTTTGTTTTGTTTCTTTGCTTAACTTACGTTTTTCTGTGATTGCTGTTCGCACATCAGAACTGGAGGCTTTGTTTTTCAAATTCTGTGCCAATGTGAAAACATAATCCAGTTGAGGACGGCGCTGTTCTAAGTCAGCTTTTGTGATCTGTTCAGAAGAAATGGTGATTGAGATGATGTCAACAAACCAGAGGATAAGTACTAAGTAAAACCTGCATTGCTGACATCAAAAT
>NW_006921813.1:4948036-4948564 GCF_000298275.1 Orycteropus afer afer | reverse complement strand
AAATTTTGGTCAATGACATGAGACAAAGTAAATGTGAACTGCTGTATGAAAAGTGAATTTACTCTGTAAATCTTCACCCAAATCAAAATAAAATTTTTAAAAAAAGGTCAATAGAATCAAGAAAAGAGTGAGTTTTAAGTAAAGAATAAAAACCATAAAGATTAGAAACCCCAATTTACAGCAGGTACAAATGGTGTTGCAAAAAGTCTCTTCTCAGCCCTTCCTCTTCATGAATTCTCTAATTCTGTAGACTCCAGTACAGTTTCAAGTATTACTTATAAATGGATTATTCACAACTTCCAATCCTTAATCCCACACTACATCTCAATGAACAAGAATCACTTCCTTCTAAATGGCAAAAGGACTCCACATGACATGTCCCAACTGAAATCACTCCTACTCTCATCTACACTCTATTTCCCCATTAGTCATTTCCACTAAGAGCAATAGCGTCAAACGTCAGTCACTCAGAGAGGGCGCCCTGCCTTGCTGTAAGCATGTTGCCCCCAACGAGTCCATCCATATGCT
>NW_006921813.1:4932678-4946621 GCF_000298275.1 Orycteropus afer afer | reverse complement strand
ATAACTTGAAAAGCCATTTCAGGAAAGTATCCTACATCACACTAAACATTAAATGTAATATTCGCTTACATCTACATTAATGTGCCTAGCTTGATGGCATCACTTTTAGTTTTTAAAAATACACTGAGTCTACAGCTTGAGTTGGTAAACCAATCTGATCTTACCACCACAATACAAATACAAGAAAAGCTTTACTCTTCAGGGTTAGCCTAGAGGACTGTTTGACAGATTAAAAAAAAAAAAAATGTAGAAACCTTATTCTTTCATAGTTCAGGATAAACAAAAGGAATCCAAACTGATCTTATCTCTCTGTGTTACAGAGCATCTGCACATAGCTTTATACTGTGCACCTACTTTCATTCGGGAAACTGTCTTATTGATCTCTTCTACATCCCCGACAGTGACAATGTTGGACTTCAGCATCTGGTCGATCAATGCCAGCCAGTCGGCTAGTTCTGTTATAGTTTGATCCAGATCAGCAGGAAGTGAAATTTCTGAAGTACGAGGAGGCTGGGCAGGGCTTTCTGCTACAGATGACACTAGCACCACCTTTTGGACACCAGGATGAACTGAAATAAAGAGATACAGCAAAACATTACCAAATCAACAGGACCGTTTGATGGTGGAAGCTAACAGGGACATATGTGCATAGGTAAGTAAAATTTAACTTAACTAAAAAAAAACAAACTCTAATTTTATATTTTCATATTGAAATGGCTGCAATATTTCCTGTAATATCTGTATGTCTTTGGTAGCCATAAAGCAGACCAATAAAAACAGTCTCACAACATCCTAGGGCAGCAGTATCTTAGAAGTAACAAACCACCGATACTAAGAGAAAATTAAAATAAAACAGGTGATATAACAACCATGAGAAAATGCAAGTGTTATTTTTTTTCAAGTATTTTCCTTAATTATAAAGCCAACAACTATTCACAATTTTCTATTCTTTTTTCATATTACTTTATAACATGAGTGTTAGTCATTCTTAATAAACAGTATTGCAAATACCTATTAATATTCTACATATATACTCACTAACTTTTATTAGACTCTTCTCCTATACCAGGTTATTTAGATTGCTTCTGAAATTAAAAAAAAAAAAAAAAAACTTGCAAGGAATATCTTCCTGTATTTTTGCTTATTTCTGACTACCAGTTTAATATAAATTTCTAAAGTAGAATTACTGGGTCTACTGAGTCAGAGAATATTTTAAAAATTGTTTCTAATATTCACTGCAAATTGCTTTCCTTAAAAGTTGTACCAATTTAGATTCCCCAACAGTAGCACATGAAACTGATAAACATTCTGCATCAACCCCCAAAATATTTCCTCAATGGATAAACACACATCTCTTGCTATTGTTTCCTCTTAATGGTTTTTTGATTAGTAGTAAAGGTGAAAATTTTTCATTTTTAATGCCAAACGCAGTATTATTTTTAACTTTCTGTACTTTTTATCTGCTTCCTTATCAATGTGGATGAGTTCTTATATAGAAAGACAAACACGTGCCATATTGCTGAGAACAACTTGGGGACTTTTAATGTGGCATTTTCTTTTCCATATATAGATGCTAACATATATAAATGTAATACAGTCATCAGATCCATAAATCTGTATTTGGAGACTGTTTCCCTAGGGCTTTAAAGTTAGAAATGCTTGTCTTTTCCAATGATTTGATGAACATTTTTTCCCCTAGGTTTTTGGTTTTTTTTTAATGAGGAAAAGCTGTTGTTTTTCTTTGTTTTTGATGCAATAGATTGCTAAATTAATTTCATATCCACCTGGGATCTACTTTGGCATGTGTATTAGATGAGACTGAAATAGTTTTCTAAAAACATTAAGTCAATTTGTAAATTCAGTGCAATTCTAATCAAGATTGTAACAGGTCTGTGTATATGAAAGTTGATAAATACATATACTCAAATTTCTGATTTTAAAATTAATATAGAAGCGTAAGGGGCCAAGAAAAATTTATTTTTAAATGTATTTTTGGTAGAGAAATATGCCTGACTAGATACGACATTGCAAGGAAGACTCTAGAGTTCAGTAAATGAGGCTGGAAGAAACAGTGACTCACGACAAGTGTGGGGAGCTGATGAAACAGATCTTAACCTCACTCTCGCCACACAAAAATTAATTTCTGGGGGATTAAAGACCAGGCAATAAAAATCCAAAACTGTAAAACTATTAGCTGAAAATATAGAGGAGTATCTTCATGACTTCAGAGGACTGAAGGAGCTCTGAAGCAAAGCACACACAGGAAAGGATAAATCATTAATGAATGATTACTAATTAAAAATTCTGTAAAAGATACCATAACTAAAGACTTAAAGCCACAGGTTACAGAAAAAGAATTAGTAATCACAATAGCCACAGGTTACAGAAAAAGAATTAGTAATCACAATAGCTTAAAAAAAAAACCACTACAAAAAGATCAATCAGCAATTCATCGAAGACAAAACAAGAAAGCTAATAAACATATGCAAATATATTCAACCTCATGGGCAATTGAACAAATGTAAATTCAAATGGTATCTTTTGTATGCATTGTTGTTGTTGTTATGTGCTCTCTAGTTGTCCAACTCATAGTGACCCCTCCTTGGGTTTCCAAGGAGGTATCACTACAGAAGTGGATTGCCCAACCTTCCTTCCAAGGAGTGGCTGGTGGGTTTGAACCACCAGGCTTCTGGTTAGCAGTCAAGTGGCTTAGGCACTGTGCATAGGTTGGAGGTTTTCAAAATCAAGGGTGGGGACCAATGGGGTTCCTCGAGACCCCTTCAAGGGGTCTATGAGGCCAGAGGAGTCTTTGAGTGGTGTAAGCAGTCAATGTGCTCCACTGCTAACCAAAAGACTGAAGGTTCAATTCCACCCAGAGGCATCTCAAAACAAAGGCCTGGAAATCTACTTACCAACCACCAACCACTGAAAACCCGAGGGAACACAGTGCCACTCTGACACGCGTGGGGTTGCCACGAGTCAGAATCAACACCACAGCAACAGGTACCAGTGAAAGTAAGCAGTATTTGCCAGGAAACAGCTTCCCAGGAATGGAGAACTTTTCTAAATCTCCATCTCCCACCTGGTCCCAAGCATTATCTAACCCTTCTGTTTTCAGTCATCATCCCAGGAACATGTTAGCACAGCAGGTTACAGCTGATTTCCTTAAAAGCAGCTTGTACCCAGCAGATTCCCCAGTGTTCCCGGCCAGCCTCTTCTCAGCCTCTCAGCAGGACCTATAGATGTTCAGGCCCCATCTACTCCAGGAAAAGGCAAAAAGTACTATCCACTACCAGAAAGAACACCTCACACACTGGAGAGTCAACCATGTCTTGTGTTTAAAGAAAAAGTGCTTTCCAAATAACAAAGTAGAATAAGAAATCACAATTGCATGATGTTTTGATGTAAGTTATTGCTAATTCACATGTTGTTGTTGTTGTTGTTGTTGTTGTTGTGGTTATGTGCCGTCGAGCCGGCCCTGACTCATAGCGACCCCTCCTTGGGTTTCCGAGGCAGTATCACTATGGAAGTAGGATTGCCCAACCTTCCTTCCGAAGAGTGGCTGGTGGGTTTGAACCGCCAGCCTTCTGGTGAGCAGTCAAGTGCTTTAGCCACTATGCTACCAGAGCTCCCTGCTAATTCATATATAGTCTCAAAATCATACAGCTGTTGTTACGTTTATATTTAGATTATGTTGTACATTAAAAGCAATCAATTTTATCTTACCAGCAATCCTTGTTGGTGAAACGGAACTGGGTTCCAGGGTTCGTTCCTTCAATGCAATTGGCACTTCTCGGCATACCTATAGCATCAGACCAAACAAAAAGAGAAGAATACTATATAAATAAAGAGAATTACATTTTCTAAAGGGAAGTGTTATTCTAAATGATAGCTCTGTCCCTTTTCTTCTCCTTAACAACTAAGCTTCTGTCTGGACAGCCTCATCATCACTAAGCACTGCAATCTTGCTTTGAGTCTTCCACTCTACTGGCACTGCTATCATTAAGAATGCCAACCAGTCCTTAGCTGATGTAACCTCATCTAATATGTCCACACCCCTTCCTTGACTTCTGTTAATAGTATGTGCCTGACTTTGGCCCTTCCTCTTTGACTGCTCTTCTACATGTCTCTTACAAGCTCATTTTTCTCTGCCCATCAATTGAATCCCAACATCCTACAGGGTAGGCTACTGGGTCTTCTTATCCTTGATCATGGACTCTCTTCCTGGACCAAAGGTTTCCAATGGTTTCATTTACTATATGGAGTTTTAAGAAGCTAATAACTCTCAAAAAACATATCTTCTTTCTGTCAACTGGATACTCAGCTATGTCCTGAATTCATCAACCGTCTTACTTGACACCCCCTCCACAAACTTTGCTAAAGATTCCAACCAATCTTTCTCTACCCATTCTTAGGACCACTCCATTTATCTCTATAGTAGAGATATAGCAGTCTTTCAAAAATGTAACTCTACCCTGTTTAAAACCTGCCCACAGCTCTCAAGAAGGAAACTTGTTCTCAAACTAGAATTCAAATTCCTTGTGACATGTGGTGACACTTTCAGGATCTGGGCTCCATGAGCATCCCTCTGATATAATCTTACGGCGATACCTCCAGGTCCTGAAGGCACCCTGTTCATTCTCAGTCTCCTCCAGGCCCTTTCGCATGCTGCTTCCTCTCTCTACAATGACCTTCCCTGCGTTCTTCACCTAGGCCAATACTTACTCACCCTTCATGAATTAGTTTGGAAGTCATCTCCTCCTAAAGCCTCCACGGTCACCCCTAGAGCCAGGTCCATGCTCTACTTTTTGTTTCCACAGAGCACCACTATGCTGTCATTGCTTATCTACTTGTCTCACCCACAATACGTTCTTTGGAGGAGCAGCAGTGTCATACTCTTGTTGTGTTCACAGTTTTGAAAATGGTGGCTGGCAGGAAGTGAGCATTTAATAAAAACCTATTAAGTGAGTGAATGAATGTATGGATGAATCAAATATTCCACATTAATATTTCCCAGCATGTGTCTACAGCATGTGTCCCAGCTTCTCTGCATAATAAACAATGTTTGGGCTTTCACATTCATAATTCACCTAAGTATAACAGAATATATTCAAAGTCCTACAATCAAGGAAGCCTTGATTTTGTCTATCATAATGCTCATGAATGGACCACAATGTCCTTCTCTACATTACCCATTGGCATCCTTGATATAAAATATATATGTGTGCTATAATTGAATATGTATAAACTGAGCCTTCCATATTTGAGATTGTGGCCAATATGTGTGCAAAGGAGTGCAAGGGAAAGAGAATAGCTAATGAAGTCAGAACCTGAGAGTTGTTAAAAGTCCCAGTACAAACACTGGCTCTTGAGTGAGAAGGAAAACCAATAGTGGGCTTTGGTCAAAGGAATTATTTGATCTGAATTATGATTTCACAAAATCATTGTGACTGCTATGTTGAGAAAAGATCGACAAGGGCCAAAGGAGGAAAGAGGAAGCCAACTGGGAGCCATTTCAATAATCAAGGTAAGAGATGATGGGGCTAAAAACAAGTCAGTTGTAATGGGAATAGTGAGGAGGGGTCAAATTATGAAATTTTTCAAACCAAAGAAAAGTTAAAGTAACTGGACAGGGAATACCCATATACCTACCACTCAGCTTCTACAACTGTTAAAACAGTGCTCTGTTTGCTTTATTATATATCTAATCATCTAGCCATCAATCAAGGAGCTCTAGTGGCATAGTGGTTAGAGCATGTGGCTGATAACCAAAAGATCAGTGGTTTGAACTCACCAGCCACTCTGAGGGAAATGTACAGTCTTGGAAACTGTATAGGGCAGTTCTACTGTCCTAAAGGGTTGCTATGAGTCAGAATCGACTCAATGGCAGTAGGATTGGTTTTTTGTAACCATCAACTATCAAACCATCTATCAAGCAGATACATATTTTGAAGGAGGATCAGATAATGATGATGATATTAAGGGCTTTTTGGTTTCTTTTTTTTAAAGTATGTAGTTCACATACCATAAAACTGACTCCAAGTTTTTTCACTTAAGCAGTTGTGACAATATAATTCCCACCAATCGAGGTAGGAAAAGTACATTAAGGTACAAGGAGACAGATGAAGAACTCAATTTCATATGTTAATTCCAGATGCTTACTAGACATACAAGTTTGTATGTATGGAATAGAATGTTCATGCAGCTACAAGCGTAACTAAGGTTACCATGACATTCCACCCGAAACCTAGTTAGACACTCATTCCATATATGTTGAATGAACAAAAACATTAAAAATAAAATTATATATGAAAAAAAGTAACGTGTTGCATCATGAAACTTTTTTAAGGTCTTCATTTTCATAATTACTGGCATTTTACTGCCTAGTTCTAATATATCTTCATTAACATAGTATATAACATAAATTTCCTAAGCCAAAAAATTCCATGTAAAATAAAATGTATTCTTTGATAATGTATGCATCGATCTATGACATACGAATGAAAAATAACTACAACCATTAGCAGATGTTAGGAAATTGTGCCTGTGTTTGGATATACTTGAAAGTCACACAGTTACATGATCCCACATATTTGACAAGATCAATAGCCATGAGACTGGTTTCATGTAACACTATGCATACCTTATTCCATGTCGTATTTACAGTTCTTAAGTTTTCTGAAATTTTATCTCTTTCCTGTAAACTCAGACTCTTATCTGAAAGCATTTCCAATTCAGTTCTATTCAGCCACTTGAGTTTATCAGCTTGTACTTCCATCTCCTGGGTTAAATCCTAAAGGGGTCAGAAGACAGCTGTGGTTAGAAGGTTATCATTTTGGGGAAAGTTCAAGGAACTGTGTCAGGAATCCCTCCCAAGAGTATTCTATAAATATGGACCTTTAATTTCTTATATGGTAAATTAATTTATAAGAAGCCTGAATGCATGTCAACAAACTGTAAATTACAAACACAGGAGTGAACACACACTTTAGAGTGTGTGTGCCTATGTGCACATGTGCAAAAACATTCTTTCTCAGAATACAGTCATATTAAATTATAATTACTTTCCTAACTTAATATTCTCTTTTTAGATAATAAAAATCATCTCTATACTAATAAAAAACAAAAAAGTAGCATTTTGTGACCTTTTCTCCAACAGTCACTAATCAACTCTTCTGTACGACCCCACCCTTTGTAATTCATCCAAATTATACGTAAAAGGGATGTGCCAAGAAAACTATTGAAATTTTTCAATAAAACAAAAGCAAATTGGTTAGATAATTGTCACATTTTAAAAAGAAAATTTAGGAAATGTTGTTGTCATATATTATTTTCACCATTACTAAATACCTGAAAACATTTATACGTGAGAATCTTTACTGTAATATTGAAATTTTTTTAAGTTAGTAATCAGTTTCTGTATGTTATCATAAAAATGATTCAAACAACTATGAGTCATATAAAATGAAAAATAAAGTTTCAGTGCCAGATTATCTCCATTACACTCCTATAGACACAAACTTATCAAAGTAGTGAGTAGCCTTTCAGGCCCACATTTACACCCGCATGCAAGTGCACACACACACAATTTCCTTTCCACAAAAAACATGAGCACATTAAGCATGTTTTTCTACAAGTATTTTAAGTCTTAACACAAGATGTAAGTATTTATATATATAAAATTTATGACTATTTGGATATATTTACATATTTATATATCATTAATTTTTGTACATGGTATAAATATATAGCCATGAATAATTTTTATAGGTTGCACTAACAGGAAATTTGATGGATACAACCCTGATTAAGCCTATAGCTAAGCAACTGTGCTCACTTGAGTTTTCTTAAAAATTCAATTTAATAGCTAATAATCATTAACTATCTCCAAATTGAAAAGTAAAGACTATACCTCCCAGCATTACTATATTCTAAAATGATGGAGTCTGTTTGGAATATCCCCAAACTCTGGTTTCATACTGAGACCACAATGACTGGCAACTTTTATGTGAGTGACACTTTACTGCAACAACACTAAAGTTATAGCTGCTCTTTAAAACAAAAACCACAAAAAGATATTTTTCTCTCAAGCTGAACACATGCACCTCAAAGTACGAACTTTCTCCCCATCTTCTTCCTCAGTCCTGCAATAATTGCTCTTCAGGGTAAGCAGGCATGCATCGAAAGACGCTAGCAAACAGGGAAACAAATAAACCACTCACTGTTAGTTCTTGCCGGTTCTCTTCCAGCGTGGTGGTTGACTTCTGCACAGTGTCCTCGGCCCTTGTTAACCAGCACAGAATCTCATCCAGCCTTTTCCTGTATTCCATTGCCTGCTGACTTTCTCCTTTCAGCCTGAAGGAATATAGTTTTGAAAACTATTGAGAAATTTTACCCAAAGAACCAAAACATCTTATATTGGATATCTTCACTAAACATCCCCCAAAGAAATAATTGCTAATAATTCTTTGTATATGTATTTTTAAAGAAGTGTTAATAGTACTGTAAACATTCTGTGCTATCGAAAATTATTTGATAAAAGATTTTCCTTAATTAAATTCAAAACATCGAAATAAAGAATGTCGTCTTCTCTCATCATGAAAAGTTATATAGACAGGTAATGCAAAGGTTTGTTGTCTTTTTTTTTAAGTTAGACACTACTGTACAATATGACACAAGTTGGAAAAAACATTTTAAAAATATCTATCTAAAATAACAAGGAAAAACACATAATTCTCTTTGAGTGCAAAATGCACATAGAATGTTCTCATTTATACAAAGTATTACTCACAGTGGGTGGCAACTATTATTCAACGTTATTCATAGAAGAGAAAGAATAAGAACAAAGTGAGGTAAAGGGAAATGGAAAAACTTTAAAAGTATTAGAAAGGACAAGAGAAAAATGGAAATCTGGTTGGTTCATTAAAGTAAGTATTATATTTCAGTATAGCACTAAGTTTTAAAAAGAGATTCTAGGAAAAAACAAAACGAAGATTTAAAGGAATGTAATGAAAACAAATAGATCAATATAAAAAAGGAAATGACTTAATTACATCTTAAAAATGTTGTAAGAATAACATTGATAAGAATATCAACCATCTGTCGGTAGATGAGAGTATGATTAGAACTCATGACAAATAAGAGTGTGTATTTTTATACACGAGTTTTGGAGGCTGTTAAGAGCTACACAAAATGAAGTGGTAGCTTCATTATTATTACAGCTGCTGCTAGTTAGAGGTTTGTTTAAAACAGAAGGCAATTTTTCAATGAACTGTATTCTGTTACTTCTAACAAGAATTTACATTTTTTATGGCTGTGACATTTTCTTTTTAATCACAAAAAGACCTAACATGATGATGCAACCAATACACATAATAAAATGCTAAATAAACATCTATATATTCAGTAGACAGTCTATGGTATTTGAAGACTGATTTTAATAACTGATGAAAATCACCACAAAATCACAAGTTCTCATTATTAAGTATCCATCGGGGAGAACACTGCTTCAGTTTTCTTGAAAATTAATCAACAATTATCAACTCATTGATAAGACTATCTGTATCTAAGAAAATTTAACATACATAACAACTTGGAAACATCCCATTATTATTATAGACCCTTTTCTTCCTTAAAAAAAAAAAAAAGTATAGGAATTTGAATTGCCAATGTTTCATAGTCATGACTCATGTAGTGTTTTAAAAATAAAGCTATGAAAGAAACTAACATTATCAAGTAACTTCAATAGACATATTTTATTCACAAAAACTTTTCATCTGTACACCAGCTAAATATAATCTACATTTTAAATGTTAACCCAAAGAGTGAAAATATGTTATAAACTCAAATTCAAATAGTAGATAACTGTTCACTAAGAAATAACACCATGCTAAACTGTATAAATATTTAAGTACAGACACTCACTACAAAAACAAATTTATCAGGGAGATAATTCTCAATGACTTTGTAACAGTACACGTTCAGGCTCTTAAAGCTCCAAAACCAAAAGTTAACTCACTGCCATCAAGTCAGTTCTGACTCATAGTGGCCCCCAATGGGTTTCCAAGGCTGTAAACCTTTCTGGATGCAGACTGCCCCATCTTTCTTCCATGGAGTAATTGGTGGGTTCGAACCACTGATCTTTTGGTTAGCAGCCAGATGCCTTAACTAGGACACCACCAGGGCTCCATCTCAAAGCTCCAAGGTGGCCCCAATTTAAAATACATTATAAACCTGAAGTGAAATTTAACATGAATCTATGAAAACAAATATCGTTCTAGTCAAAATATAAGATATTAAGAAAGAGATACATCATTCTTTCCACTTTAAAAAAAAGTAAAATATGTATTAGCTTCACCTTGTTAGTTCCGGGAGCAATAATTACCACACTCATTTGGAAATCTTCAAGGGAATTTCTACATTTATTGTTAATATCCTGCCAGTAGGTACATCTTTTTGCTTTAGAAGGCCTAGGAGATGGATCATTTCCTAGCTAGATGGACTTGCTATGCACACTCATTACCACCGCATGCAAGATCCCACAGGAACTCTGCTGGGAATCCCATCCCTCTCCCTGAATCCTCCTCCCCAGCTACACCTTTGCCGATCTCTGATGTGGCCATGCTAGTTCCTATCTGCTTACCTTTGTCCATTCTACTTCTTTTCCCTAGAAAGCCTTCCCTAGAAGGAAATGATGGGAAATTCCTGCAAATGCTTCAGAATTCGCCCTAACTATCCCTTCTCTGTGTTGCCTATCACATCTGCCTCTGGGACAATGCTGCATCTTACTAACGATGCTTTCTTTAATCCCACTACCTCATTTCTTTTCAAAATGTTTTTCCTTTTCTTAGTATCTGAGCTTCTTAGCCATGTTTGCATTCTCAGTGCTGAACACAAAGCTCAATAAAAATTGATCAAATCCATCAATCACTGGCAAAATTCAGCAACACCACGCTTGCAGGATAAGATCTAGGCTAACTTGCAATTACAAGAATTGATGTCTTGAGTGTTTGCAAGGCAACAAGGCATAACTGTTTTACAAACACTGTCTCATGAATTCTCATATAACAATCCTCTAATGAAATGCCATAATTCTTATTCTCAGAGGGAGAAATCTGACCACAGAGCTCTGTGGTCTTCCCAAGTTGGTCCAGCACAGTTCTTGACAGCATACAATAATGCTTTCGCTTACAACAAGACCTTGGACAGAGTACTCAACCTCATCCTCTGAGCCACAATTTCCCAAACTGTTCAATGGGCCTAACAGTTCCCACAAAGGATATTAGTAAGGATTCAGTAGGGCAATGTACGCAAGGTGCCAAATACAGTCTCTCTGCTACATGGCAATCTCTTCACTAGTTATTCTCTTAACCAAAACACACAAAATAATAACCAGTTGCTTCTGAGTTGATTCTGACTCACAGTGACCCATGTGTGCCACAGTGGAGCTATACTCCATGGGGTTTTCAAGGGCTGGTTTTTTGGAAATAGACTGCCAGGCCTTCCTTCTGAGGTGTCTCTGGGTAGAATAGCAACTCCAGCCTTTCAGTTACCAGCTGAGCACAGTAACAATTCGCACCACCCAGGGACTCCACTTAAAATAATAGATAGCAGTTTGTAAAAAGCAACCATAGGCCACATCATACTTGAATACTGTATGCCAAATTATTAATACTGGATGTTATAAAGTATTACATTGGTCTGTAACAAAATAATAGCTGACATTAAAATAATAGATCATTTACAGAGGTAAAAGAGAAGAAAAACATTTCTTAGACTTCTTAATTCAAAATTATCATCAATCAAAAATAAAAGGTCCTTAAAGATACATAACGTATTAGGCAACGTAGCAATTATCCATTAAACCTTGACTGTCTCAGAAAATAATTTCAAGTAATGTTGAAGTATTATATAAAATAGTATGTATAATGATAAACATTGAATATTATATTGACTGGTAATCAAACTTGTTTGTAGCCATAAGACACACTAATGAAATCTAGTGTACTGTAACAGAATCTGATATTTGCATACATGAGGAATTTGATTATCACAAAGCACTGTCATATATGCACATAATATGCCACTGGACACTAAGGACAACCTAGGGAGAGCGTTTACCAATAAAGACTCAGAGGCTGAGGCAGGAAGTAAGCCAATGAGTCCTGGAGCCTGAAACCAGATCTTCAGACTGGAAGTCCAGTAACACACTTTCAACAACTTCAAGCTGCCTCTACATAATCATTGTATCATAATAAACAGGAATAGAAGTGTGCTTTGTTGTTGTTTTTGTAAGCTGCTGTCCAGTCAATTCTGAGTCTCTATTCTGAGACTCATGATGACCTCACGTGTACACAGTAGAACTGCTCCATAGAGGTTTCAAGGCTGTGACCTTTCAGAAGCAAATCACCAGGTCTGTCTTCTGAGGTGCCTCTGGTGGTTTGAACAGCCTACCTTTCAGCTAATAGTCAAGCACTGAACTGTTTGTACCACCCAAGGAGTCCAATAAGGTATCTTTCACATGTGTGATATGTGAGTAGAAAAGTGAGACTTACGGACTGCTTAAAAATGCAGTATGAAAAAGAAGAATGAAGAAAAGCAAAGACACAAGGAAACAATTAGTCCAAGGGACTGGTGTGCCATGTGATCCTCAGTCTATACAACTATGAGACCAGAAGAATGAGATGGTGCCCAGCTACCACTGTCAACACCTCAGAGGAGGATCCATGTAGGAGATCCTGGACAGAGTGGGAGAAAAATGTGGAAAAAAACTCAAAATCATAAAGAAAGGGAAAAAAAAAAAAAAGGGACAAGGTTTGCTAGTCTGATAGAGCCTGGTGGAACCCCTGAGACTATGGCCCCTAGCTGTCCTTCAGGTCTGGACTTGAACCCACTCCTGTGGCTTCCAGCCAAACAAAGACAAAACATATGAGCTGAAGATTTACATTAGGTAGATACACTCCTTGGAGAGGTCAATCAGAACAGAAAGGCTGTGCAGGCAGAGGGAGACAGCTCGAGGGGCAGGAGTGCATGGGTGGGAAGGACACAGGGAAGTGGCTATGGGGAAGAAGTGGGAGGAGAGGTGTTGCATTATGGGATATTGTAGTCAATGTCATGACACAAAGTGTATGTGAACTGCAGTATGGAAGATGAATTTATTCTGTAAACTTTCGCCCAAATCACAGTGAAATTTGAAAAAAAAAAAAAAACTGTAAAAGAAAAAATTTGCAGTATCCATAGACAATGGAAATCTTAAATGTCAGTAAAACTCCTATTGTAATGGCAGACCATAAAAGAACTTTGAACACACCTAACCGTACCCTGAAAGATTCTACCCGAATAGCTTCACCCCTGAACCCTCAAGTCATCATGGCTAAATCACCTTGGCTGCCTGTCCTTCACTTCAGCAACAACCGTATTCCAGCGTTGGTTTAGACCTGCCATCTTGTCTCTCAAGAAGCTTCCATTTGTGGGGGAGAGTTTCTGCACAATCCCATCCCCAGTTCTGTTCAGTGCTGCAAAACTAGGCTGGTGGCTGCTGATGCCTTCTTCGAGTTCCTGTAAGAGAGTCCAAACTATGATTAATCCCCTACTAAATCAAAATGTTCCGCTACAATGAATTCACTCAGGAGTTGTGGCGTCAATTTAAGTGTTAGAGACAGGAAGTTGGAAAGGATATTATTTTATCTTGAGGTAAAAGGTATTTTAAAACAATATTAATCACATTTCAAAGAAAACACTAAATGAAATCTACTTGGAGATGTAAACCACTCTCATGAATGCCATCAGGTAAAATATAGTGAAATAGGACAATGGAAAAACATTAAATAAATAATAGCTGTTTATACTCCAGCATAATCATCAATCATGTTTGATTAAAGTGAATTGCTTATCTTCTTCCAAACATGAGCTTTCAAGCATTTCTTGGGGGGGGGGGGGGGGGG
>NW_006921813.1:4930622-4932552 GCF_000298275.1 Orycteropus afer afer | reverse complement strand
AAACCATGTGTTAGTAAACCACAGTGTGCGTTCTACTAAGGTACTGCTTCACTGCTCAAATTTTTACATCAATGGATTAAAGGGATATTTTAAAGGTCAGATTTAAACATTTATGTATAACTCCAAAAATAAGAAAGATGTATGAACATGTTTATGACAAAAATAAAAGCACCCTCTTTAACTACTCAAAAACCTACATAAAATATATTTTAAAGATGTAATAAGTAAGGAAATAGTTATCAATGGTGTAGTTGATATTTTGTTTGCTCTCTACCATTAATTTTAAAGACCTATTGTTATCAGAAAAACTGTCCTAGCTCTCCTGTTATATTTTCCCAAGATGGAATTAGACTTACATGAGCAGCTGCTGCCCTACTAAAGCTCGAGAATAATTTACGTTTATGATAATTATCAACATTGCAATGAAAACTGAGATACCTTATGGTTGGAGGATAGAAACAAAGGTGACATACATGCATATTTTAAAGATCTGCCCTTGAGATAGACATGGGAATAAGATTTTACAAATAACACTGTTTTTCACATTAGCCAGTAAAGACTGCATTTTTATTTAAATTTTTATGTAAAATCCTGATTAAAAATGGTAAATGACTGATTTGTCTTAAAAGCTTTTGAAACTGGAAACGAACTAGAACAAAAATTACAAATTGTCTATATACTCCTGAAAAATTATCATATTTGGTCCCTATTTCCAAAAATGTGTCTTGAAAGCCACATGCTAAATATGCAGCCTCTTTAGCAGGCCCCCACCTGTTACAGTGCACTCACCCGCTGGTGGATCCTGGCTTTCTCTAAATCCAGGCTGCCGTCTGGAGCACAGGAATCAACCAGCAACTGCTCAGCTTCCGTGATCCACTGCGTGAGGTCATTAAGGTCACAGTGGAACTGTCTCCATTCTTCCACAGCCCTATCAAAATAACTACAGGGGAACACACAAAACAGAAAAGGTCTGAGGATTGCCAAGAAACAGTTTTTCTAAAGAGAGAATTCAACTACCACTTAAATGGAAAGCCCAAGAACAACTTAATTCACAGCTCATTGTTCTATAAGACCAATTTTTGTAGTGTGTACGGTTAATAAATCCTCTTAGAAAAACCTGCATCATACCAAGAGCAAAGGAGCCTCCCCCCTACTCCACCCCTGCCTCTCTCCCTCTCAAATACGTGCACGCGGGCGCGCGTGCATGCACGCACACACGGACACATACACTAAGACAGCTTTTTAACTAAAAAGACCACCCTAGGGCCAAACAAACTTTGCCTTCTCTGGCTTGGAAAATCAAGATTAATTAGTTGCAGGCAAGTTAACCCAACCAACTTTACACACTTATCATTTCAAGTACCATGAAATATAAAATATGATTAATCACTCTACTCTCCTTGTTCAGGAAAATTATGCCAGAACACTTAGTTCCCAGTTAAACAAAGCTCAAAAGGACAAAATCCTTCACAATTTCCTTGGACTCCATGGCCTCTACGTGCTGACTAATCCTTGGTGTCCCACTTACCTGAACACAGCAAAGCAAGGATGTCCAGGCAAGGCCCCAAGTCAGACTCAGTACAGGGCAATGAGCCAAAAGGCCACTGAAATTCTGTTTAAACTAACTCTTTTAGAAATGACAGTAAATAAAACTCCAGTGCTTGTCATATTCAGAACTCATCAAATAAATATAAAAAGGAAATGTTTTCTTGGACTGTTGTTGTTGTTATGTGCCGTCGAGTCAGACCTGATTTATAGCGACCCCTCCTTGGGTTTCCAAGGTGGTATCGCTACGGATGTAGATTATTCAACCTTCCTTCCAAGGAGTGGCTGGTGGGTTTGAACCACCAGCCTTCTGGTTAGCAGTCAAGTGCCTCAGGCACTACACTACCAGAGCTCCTTTTGTTGGATTGTTGTTGTTGTTATGTGC
>NW_006921813.1:4926701-4927877 GCF_000298275.1 Orycteropus afer afer | reverse complement strand
CTTCCACAGCAATTTCCTTAGTCAAATTATCATCATGTGACACCCACAAACTGGTCTCCTTCAGTCTTAGCCTTTACCAATCCATTCTAAACAGCAAGATGTCATTCCTTTGCTAAAAATCCTGCAATGGCTCCCCATTGTTCTCCGAATAAAATACAAAGTGCTTGACATGACACACACAGGTCCCTCATGATTTTGTCCCTTTAGATCTTTGGCATGTCATCTCTCTACCACGAGTTCTAGATCTACCGGACTATTTTCATTTCCTCAAAAGCTTCATACTCTCTGTTATCTATGACTCTGCAATACTACATCCTCTCTCTTCCCTCACCTGGCTAACTTCCAGTCTCCAAGGAGCCTTCCCAAATCCCTGAAGGCTGCTAACATGGTCTCCTATATCATTCCCATCACTGATCCATGCACTGTTTGATAACTACCTTTCTACTTTTTTCCACTATATGTCATTGGACCTGAAGGAAAGAGAATATATCTATAACTCTTTACAGTCCCTTTCATGCGGCTCTATGTACTTATATTCATAAACCAAACAACCCACTGCCATCAACTCAACTCTGACTCACAGTGACCCTAGAGGACAGAGCAGAACTGCCACATAGGGTTTCCAAGGTTGCAAATCTTTATGGAGGCAGACTGCCTCATCTTTCTCATGTGAAGTGGCTGGTAGGTTTGAACTAGTGACTTTCTGGTTAACAGCCCAATGCCTTAACCACAGCATCACCAGAACTCCTTTACATAAGTAAGCACTCCATAAATACCAAGTGGGTGATGCATGGATAGATGGCTAGAGAGGTAGGTGGGTGAGTGAAGTTTTTCTATGACAAAATTACAGAACTTGTCAAATTCTTTTTAAATTGTAGAAAAAGAATGATTGATGGAATTGGGAAACAAAATTATTTCTGATAGAAGACTGAGTTCTGAGTAAGAACAAGAAGCAAAGAAAAATGTAATCAAGATTGCGTGAAGTGAATAAAGAAAACTAAGTAAGTAAAAGGTCCTGGAAATTAAACCATTTGGAGAAAACTGCTGAAAAGCTTCTAAGCTAAAGATGAGAAACCTGGGCTCTGTCCATGCAGCAATGAAAGGAAGACAAAGAGAATAATTATCTGAGAAGCCCTTGAGAGAAAATACACATTCTGAGATCCAAGAACCCAAGGT
>NW_006921813.1:4914087-4921276 GCF_000298275.1 Orycteropus afer afer | reverse complement strand
AAAAAAAAATTAATAATTAAAAAAAAACAACAACAACATTACATGTAGGTCTTTCTGCTCTACACTGACATTAATCATCACGCATGGAGAGAAATTTAACATTAATGAAAATTCTTTTTTAATATTTGCAAACCAAACTGACACTATTTAGGTATTAAAAACTGAAGGTGTCTCCATATCTTCAAGATACCATGCTGCAAAATGGTCATCCATATGTGATTAGACTCTTCCTTCTTTAGGGAAAGGAGCTCCATCGGTGTAGTGGTTAAAGCATTTGGCTGCTAACCCAAGGTCAGTGGTAAGAACCCATCAGCCACTCCACAGAAGAAAAACGAGGCAGTCTACCTCCAGAAAGATCTACAGTCTTGGAAACACAATGGGGGTTGCTATGAGTTGGAATCAACTCAGTGGCAGTGTGTTTTTCTGTCTGGAACTACACTACGCACTGCTGATTGGTGCTGTTGTTGTTGGGTGCCGTTGAGCTGATCCCAACTCATAGTGACCCACATGATATGGGTAGAACTGCCTTAGCGGGTTCTTTAGGCTGTGATCCTTGCGAGAGCAGATTATCCACAAGCAGGCTTGGTAGATTCGAACTGCCAACCTTTGGGTGAGCAGGCAAGTGCTCAATGACTGAACCACCAGGGCTCCGTTCACAATTGATTAAATAGGGCAAAATGCAAAAGTGTGAAACACGCTCTCATTAATCTACATGTAACCTTTGTCAAAGCCCATGAACTTACAAGGCTTTTTTCAAAAATTTAAATATCAATTAGATTTACACATACCCTTTACAATCACTGTACATTCTATTAACTCTGTCCCATTTTGCATTCAACTGAGTAAGCGTCTCTCCAATCCGAATAGCTTCAGGCCCAGAGGCTTCAAGGATAATGTCTGGTTGCTTCTCATGAATGACTGCAATCTGCTCTCCAAGTCTGTCCAGCTGGTCTTTGATATTCTACAAATACATTATCAAATATTAACAAAATCCAGTACAGTAATAAAAAACAATGAACTCTCAGATGAACAAGAATTTATATTGCAGAAGAATAATTTAAAATAATAAAATGGTATAGTAATTGTTACAAATCAAAACTGGAAACGTTTTTTTATTATAATAATGCCCTGTGTAAAGGTGCTCTGATGGCATAGTGGGTAAGCTGTTTGGCTGCTAACCAGAGGTCAGCAGCTCCAACCTAACAGTTGCTCCACAGGAAGAAGATGGGGCAATCTGCGTCCATAAAGATTTACAGCCTTGGAAATCCAATGGTGGTTGCTGTAAGTCAGAATCAATTCAATGGCAGGGGGTTTAGTTTGGCTTTTGGTGTTAGCTGAAGTATAAGGAATGTAAAATAATATCCTAATGTCAGGTAAAAAAAAAAAAAAACTCACAGACGTTTAAGGTGGCAGTTGTACATGTCATACAAAAAGCTTCAAACACATTCTGTAAAGGTAATGAAATGTTTGAAGCTGAAATTATTTATATTTGCAAATCCTAATAATCGTAGTTTAAATAACAGAAATAAGCTATCAAACTTTGCAAATCAATCAGTGATTTTGTTGTGATTTTATACATAAATGCGATTAAATTACATGGAAAACCTTAAAGGGATTTAATAGTGTTATAAATTAACAACTTCCAAATCCCTACTTAACTTACACTCAATATGCCAATCCATACTCCAACAACTGGCCAATCTTAAATCATTATAGATGGCATAATAAATGCTGACATTATCTATCAAATGACAGTCAAGATTTTAAGACAAAGATACTGTTCGTGTATGTGTATGATAAAAATTTTCTGACTGCTACCAACTTAATAACTACATATATGTAAAAATCCATAGCCATTTTAAAACTGTAGGTTGTTGATATATTTCATTGGTGAACATAAGAAAAGTTTACTTATTCATATATGTTATGAGTTTCTTGGCACAAATTTTCAAAGTCATAGATCATCTAAGTAGGCAAAATACAAGTTCCTTGCTTTATTCCTCCCTCACTGCAGCCCCACAAATGCAGTGCTGGAGATGTACCTTCAGAGAATCTTCTTGGAAAGAGAAGTCTTCGTAGACAGCAGTGTTTAGCTCTGGAGTATTAAGTGATAACTCAACATCATCCATGGAGTGTAGAACTTTGTTAATTTCAACAAGGTAATCTGTGGGGAGAGGTAATGATCTAACTCCAGTAGCAAGTTGACCTGTTTTTCTCTGTTGAATAGGGATTGCCTATAAAAACACAATAATAACGCATACATCTTAAAATATTTGCCAGTGAATGATAGGAAATAGAAAAAACACATGATTATCTTATAGATGAAATCAATGCCAGGAACCAAAATCAGAATTTTTTTTTTTTTAATTTTGCATGTTTTAAATATGCTTTGTTATAGAAACCTTTAACAATCTCCATTCGAATTTTTATCTTCAGCCTGTTGTTAAACAAAATCTAAACACAATCACCTAATAAATGGGTTAATGCTTGAAAGGTTTTCTTTAAGACCTATCTCATCTATACCCATGTAGCATATGACAAAACCTAACAAGTCCTTTCCTGAGATGTTGAGGAAATGAAAATATTCCGCAAATCATAAAATTCTGTATGAAAAGAAAACTTTTGTTGATTATTTCACCCATTTTTTTAAACATCACAATTAAGTACTTCAGATCTTTCTGCTGAAAACACAAGTTAAACATATTCATAACACAGTACAAAATAACATAACATAATATAATATGTAGGAAGCTCTGCTACTGTAGTGCCTAAGGCACTTGACTGCTGATCAGAAGGCTGGCGGTTCAAACCCACCAGCCACTCCTTGGAAGGAAGGTTGGGCAATCTATTTCTGTAGTGATACAGTCTTGGAAACCCAAGGAGGGGTTGCTATGAGTCAGGTGTGACTCGATGGCACATAACAACACAACAACAATATAACGTGATCTACAAAAGGAGTATATCCAGGGAACTCAATACATAAGCTTACCACTTGAGAAAAAGTTTACAAAGGAACAAAGTCCTATATAACACAACAGGTCCTAAAGTGCCAAAGTCAGATCAATTCTACACTGGATGAACTATTATTTATTTGCCTAATTAGCATTTTCTGTATCCTCTAATTGGAGTTCTGGTGGCAGAATGCCTAAGACACTTGACTACTAACCAGAAGCTGGCGGTTCAAACCCACTCGCCACTCCTTGGAAGGCAGACTGGGCAATCTACTTCTGTAGAGATACTGCCTCAGAAACCAAAGGAGGAGTAGCTATGAGTTGGGGCCAACTTGATGGTAGTGAGTTAAATAATAAAGTGTTCCCTAAGGTGGGCCACTAGTCCTTAGAGTTCACGTCCTTTATTGTTGGGTGGCTACCATTTAATGTATCAAAGTGTCAAAGAAGATGCCTTAATTCATAGGTAGCTGTGACTTGGCCATTTACAAATATTTAAGAAAGCTCAGATCATAGGATATGCAAATGGGTAAATGGCCAAATTGCAATTACTCATGAATTAAGGCAGCGTGGTGGTGCAGTGGTTATGCTCTAACAGAAAGGCTGGCAGTTCAAACCCACCAGCAGCTCCACTGGAGAAAGATGAGGCAGTCTGCCTCTGCAAAGATTTCAGAAACTAAAAACTCACTGCATTGAGTCAGATCCAACTCACAGCGACCCCTCCTTGGGTTTCCAAGGTGGTATCACTATGGAAGTAGATTGCCCTATCTTCCTTCCAAGGAGTGGCCATGAGTTTGAACCACCAGCCCTCTGGTTAGCATCAAATGCCTTAGGCACTATATCACCCAGCCTTGAAAACTCTACAGAATAGCTCTACTCTGTCCTACAGGGTCACTATGAGTCAGAATCAACCAGACAGCAGTGGGGTCCTTGACACTTCTGCTTCTCTCCTGTATTAAGCTTCTAAAAACTAATACTCCTTGGTAAATTCAAAAATGTTCATGAAAATGACCATATATTCATTGAATTTAAGTAGTTATCCTGAAAATGATTACATTCCCTCAATAAAACCAAGACTTAAGATTAAAATTATCAAATCACTAAGGAAAAGGAAGGCACAGAGAGGTGCACAAGAGGTACACACAATAAAGGCAAATACAACCACATATACAATACTGTATTCTCAGTAACAGCAAACACTAATCTATAGGTGGATACCAGGTAGACAGGTAAGAAGATCAGGTATGGATAGGCAAATCGGAGTATACCTACAACCAGACATAGGTCTGGCAGATGATATTCCTACACATGCATTTGTATGTGCTATAAAAATGTCCATATGCACTTTAAACCTAACAAGAGGCAAAGTTAGGATAACTTCTTAGCCACAAATAAGCACCTGGAGGGAGTAGGTCACTAGACCTGCAGGCTGGGGACCATGGTCACAGGGGATATCCAGCTCAATTGCTACAACAAGGTATGCAAAAATATTGTTCTATATCTTACTTCAGTGAGTAGCAACTGGGGTCTTAAAAGCTTGTAAGCAGCCATCTAAGAGGCAGTATCTCCTCACCTGGAGCAAAGAAGAATGAAGAACATCAAAGACACATGGAAAAAATCAGTCTGAAGGGCTAACAGACCATGAGAAACTCAGCCTATATGACCCTGACACCAGAAAACTAGATGGTGCCTGGCTGCCAATGCCAACCACTCAGAAAGGGATCAAAATTGGATCCTAGATAGGGTGGGGAAAAAATGTGGAACAAAAATCAAAATCATAAAAAAAAAGACCAGGGTTACTCATCTGCCAGGTTTGTGAAACCCCTGAGACTATGGCCCTGAGTCACCGTATAGGCCTAGAATTAAATTCATTCCTGTGGTTTAACTTTCAGCCAAACAACAGACAGGCCTACGAGCTGAACACCTACATCAGAGAGATGCACTCCTTAGAACAATCTACCATGAGAGATCAGAAGGGCAGCATTTGCACAGGGAGAACGCTAGGGAGGCAGGAATGCACAGGCAAGGACACAGGGAAAGGGTAGCCACAGGGAGGAAATGGCCGGAGAGCTGTTACACTGTGGAGCATGTAACCAATGTCATGAAACAAAACGTGTATAAACTGTTGAATATCAAATGAATCTGCTTTATAAAATTTCACCCAAATCATAATAAAAAGGGTTTTTCTGTTTTTTTTTTTAAAAAGGTGTTGAACCCAGAAGTACTCATTATTTGCCTCCTAGAAGCTGATTACATTATATTATGGCTTTTACTGACTGACGGGGTGCTGGATAAGCCTGTTAGAAGAAAGCTTGCAGATTTCCTGACTTTATCCACAAGATTAATAATTTTTGTCCCTGATATAAGTTTTATTATCCCACACCACAAATTCAAATGTTAGCTAGGAAGTGTTTATAGGCATATAGCTTTGGTGGCGTAGTACCTAAGGTTAACCAGAAGGTTGGCAGTTCAAACCCACCAGCCACTCCGTGGAAGGAAGACTGGACAATCTATTTCCGTAAAGATTTACTGCCTCATATACCCAATGGGGGTTGCTGTGAGTCAGAATAGACTCAATGGCAGTGAGTTTGGGTTTTGTTTTGTTTTTTTTAATCCGTATGTGTAAGGAAAATTACTTTTTTTTAGGCAAATACAAAAGGATGCTGAACTCAATAATTTACATACCCAGGAATTAGTTTTGATTAAAAATATAAGAAATATTTTTAATAAAGAGAAAGTTAAAAAGGCTTCTTTCAGATTTTACTTTTAAAGGGCCAACTTTATTTTGGAAGATTGCAAAATTAGACACATTTTCCTCCTCCTAGCTTCAAAGAAAAGAACCAGTGACAATATTTATAGGCTGACATGCTTGGCTTCTAAGCAAAAGGCTGCTGGTTCAAGTCCACCCAGAGGCATCTTGAAAGAAAGGCCTGGCAATCTATTTCCAAAAAATCAGCCAATGGGAACACTAGGGAGAGGGGAGTTCCAGGAAGATGACTGAACAGGCAGACAAGCTACACAGACCCTCTGCAACAAAGCAATGAGAAAACAATTGAAAACAATATAGAACACAATCCTGGAACACTGAGCTTTGAAGGGAAAGATAAAGAAGTAGATTAAATACCAACTAGCAGAAAAACCTGCCAGAAACAGTACGTGAGGAGACAAATGGAGCAGCAGACTGCCAGCTGCCCTGGGGACACAGACATTTTGAATATCTGCTGAAAGCAACCTGAGAATCAGCTCGGCTCACCGAGGACTGCATGGACAAGAACTGCATTGGTACCTGACAACCAGAAAGGAAAACGGCGGGGAGGGAGACAAATGGAGCTGCGTACTGCCAGCGACTATCCTGAGGGGGCAGCCATTTTGAATGTTTGTGGGCAATGGGTGCGGCCATTTTGGCTGTATGCAAGTGGCCTTCTTACCTGGACAGCAACGTAAGAGTAGACTCCACTTGTCAAGGACAACATGGACAACCACACTGAAGTCTGATGACTGGAAATGTGCAATGTTCCCCTTGATGCTCTTACATACCAAACCATCGTGGTGAACACGTAGGGGTGCCTCCAGCCACATTCTTGACCGGCAGGATTCCATCCCAGTCTGTGCCCTGACAGAGCTGGGTACCATGTCCTGCCCCTCACAGTTTTCTTTTCGTCTGTTTGCTTTTAAATTATTCCCTTTATCTTCCTCCTTTCTTCCTATTTTTTCCCCTACTTTCCCCATTCCTGGTTCTTGGGGTTTGTTTTGCTTGTTTTCCTTTCTTTTTTTCCCTTTTCCATTTTCCCTTCTTTTTTCTTTTGGTTCTTCCCATCTCTCATTTTTCCTTTTGCAGTTTTCCCATTTTTTTCTTTACTATTCTTTTACTCTTGCTATTTTCTCTCATTCTTCACTCCAAAGATAATGTGGCTTTTTTGGTCTCTCTCTCTTTTTCTCATTATCTTTCTTTTTAATATATTTTGAAAAATTTTTTTTTTTTTGCAATTGTTCCTATTTGTTTATGCAGTTTGAGTTTTATGCTCTCTTTTTAGTTTTTTCATGATTTATTTTTTTTGGGGGGAAGTCTGAGTGGGAGACAACAACCATGCCCACACAATCCATCCATACCTGTACCTCCTACAGCCTCACCCACTGAGTGAAGGCCACCATTTTCTTTTTCACCAACTAACCAACAACAGACAGCAGTCAATACCAGCTCAACTCACCTCAACTGCTCTCTACAAACAGACATCTGTGTA
>NW_006921813.1:4912511-4913412 GCF_000298275.1 Orycteropus afer afer | reverse complement strand
TGTTAAGGTATCAATCGGACAAAAGATCAAAACAAAATGAAGAAAGCCTAAGATTCATGTGGGATACCATCAAGAGGAATAACCTATGTGTAACTGGAATTCCAGAAGAAAGAGACAGGAAAATTGTCAAGATTTGTTGGAAGAGAATTTCCCTAATGTGATGAAAGACAAAAATACATCCTTTCAAGAAGTTTAACGAACCCCAAATAGGACAGATCTCAAAAAGAAAATCCCCAAGATATATCATCAAACTCACCAAAACCAAATACGAAGGAAGAATCCAGAAAGCAGCAAGTAAGAAATGAAAAATTTACCAACAAAGGGGAACCATTAAGATAAGCTCTGATTTCCTCACAGAAACCATGCAGGTGAGAAGGCAAGGGGCTGATATATAAAAAACCTTGAAAGAAAAAATTTCCAACCAAGAATTATATACCCTCAAATATGAGGGTAAAGTTAGGAGATTTCCAGATAAGTAGAAATTAAGGGCATTTCTTAAAACCAGACCAACCTTGCAAAAGATATTAAAGGTAGACCTTCAGACAAAGAACCCACAAGAGCAAACAAAAATTGATGATTAACATGCATGATGACATAACCCAGAAACCAACACAATTATAGAAGCATCCGAAGTAAAATAAGCTTACAAGTCCATAAATAGGGAACCAGAGACATCAATTGCTACATGAAGACAACTATAAACCAAAAAGAGGGAATAAATAGTATAGTTTTAGAATTTCTACACTGTGAATAAGTCAAGACAGCTGCAAGACAGAACAGACTATTTTAAACTTGGAAGAAAATAATAAATCACAGGGTAACATCAAAGAAAAAAATAATAAACCTTTGCATAAAAATAAAAAAGAAGATAAGCACAAATATTTAGCAAATACTGAAATAA
>NW_006921813.1:4894993-4909525 GCF_000298275.1 Orycteropus afer afer | reverse complement strand
TAGCATAGTGCCTAAGGCACTTGACTGCTAACCAGAAGGCTGGTGGTTCAAACCCACCAGCCACTCCTTGGAAGGAAGGTTGGACAATCTACTTCTGCAGTGATATTGCCTCAAAAACCAAGAAGGGGTCGCTATGACTCGGGGCTGACTCAACAGCACATAACAACAACAATTTTATATGGAAAGGAAAGAGAATTTGGATAAGCAAAGCACTGCTGAAAAACAAAGTAAGAGGCCTTACACTCCCAGATCTCAAAACCTACTATATAGTGACAGTTGTCAAAACAGGCTGGCATTGGTACAATGACAGATACATACCAGTGGAACAGAAATGAGAACCCAGAAATAGATCCATCGACCTATGGTCAGCTGATCTTTGATAAAGGGCTGAAAACCATTAAATGGGGAAGAGAATGTTTGTTTAATAAATGGTGCTGGCAAAACTGGATATCCATTTGCAGAAAAATGAAACAAAATATGTACCTCACACCATACATAATAACAAACTCCAGATGTATCAAAGACTTAAATGTGAAACCTAAAACTATAAAGTTCCTCAAGGAAAAACCAGGAGCAAACTTAGGTGCCTTAATTTATGGCATAAAGAGACTATCAAGCATAACCAAAGATATACAAACAGCAGAAGATAAACTAGATGACTGGGACCTTCAAAAATTAAATTCTATGTGCATCAAAAGACTTGTCCAAAAGAATAAAAAGAGAACCTATAGAATGGGAAAAAATATTCAACAATGACATATTGGACAAAGGACTTATCTCTAAAATTCACAGAAAATTCCTACACCTCAACACCAAAAAGACAAAAAATCCAATTAAAAAATGGGCAGAAGACATGAACAGACAGTTCACCACAGAAGATACTCAGGCAGCCAACAAACACATGAAGAAAGCTCATGATCACTAGCCCTTAGAGAGATGCAAATAAAAAAAAAAAAAGAGAGAGAGAGAGAGAGAGACCATCTCACCTCAGCATTAATATAAAAGTCCAACAAGACAGAAAATAACAAATGCTGGCAAGGATGTGAGGAGATTGGGACTCCCATACACTCCTGGTGGGAATTTAAAATGATACAACCACTGTGGAAATCAGTATAGCCATTCTTTAAAAAGCTGGAAATAGAAATACCATTTGATCCAGCAACTAGGTGTATATCCCAAAGAAGTGAGAGATAGGACACAAACAGATATATGAACACTCATGTCCATCACACCACTTTTCACAATGGCAAAGGGATAGAAACAACCTAAGTGCCCATCAACTGAGGAATGGATAAACAATCTGTGGTACATGCACACAATGGAATATACTCTGTAACCCTAATGTATGGAGCTCTGGTGGCATGGTGCCTAAGGCATGTGACTGTTAACCAGAAGGCTGGCAGTTCAAACCCCCCAGCTACTCCTCAGAAGGAAGGTTGGGCAATCTACTTCCACAGTGACACCACCTCAGAAACCCAAGGAGGGGTCACTATGAGTCAGGTCCGACTCAACCGCAGTGAGTTTGGTTTTGGTTTACATATGTGTGTGTGTGTGTGTGTGTGTATACACACTTATATGTATACATATATGTATAGATACAAACCAAAGATTATTAGTGGTTACCAGGGGCAGGAGGGAGGAAGAAAGGGGAAGCTTTTGTTTACAGGGCATTGAGTTTCTGCTAATGGTGGTAAAATATTTCAGAAAAGGTTAGCAACAATGGCGGCACAACATGAAAAATGTCATCAATGTCTTTGAGCTGTAAATGTGCAAGTGTTAGTCTGATTGTATATGGTTTTCACCATAATGAAAGTTAAAAAAAAAAACAACCCATTAGGGAGCACAATTGTACTCTGACACACAGGGGGTGACTATCAGTCAAAAGAGACTCTGCAGAAAATGGTTTCCAATCACATCAAAGGAGTAAAATAAGGGACTGGGACCCATTCTCCTACTTGTTCCCATCTATTAACCAGGATCTTAATGGAAGGCCATTTGTTTTTCAAAGACCAAAGAATGCTCCAGACATCCAACTACTTGATAGGTACCTTGCAGTACTTTCATTTAGCATCACCAGACATATGCCCTGGCTGGCATAAACGGTTTGTGCATTACTACTAACCAAGCGTTGAGAGTTCAAACTCACCAGAGGAACAACAGAACAAAGTCCTGAGCCAGGAAGCCCTATGGGGCAATTCTCCTGTGCAACACATGGGGTTGCCAAAAGTCAGAATGGACTAGACATCAATGGGTATTGGGTGTTAGACATATGTCAGATTTGTTTTTCAATTTGCTCTACTGGATAATTGGTAAGAGCCACTTTTCATATCTTAGCAACTGTTACCCGGGCTCTGGTAGCATAGTGCCTAAGGCACTTGATTGCTAACCAGAAGGCTGGCGGTTCAAACCCACCAGCCACTCCTAGGAATGAAGGTTGGGCAATCTACTACCATAGTGATACTGCCTTGGAAACCCACGGAGGGGTCACTATGAGTCAAGTCCTACTCAACATCACATAACAACAACAGCAGCAACTGTTACAAGAGGAGGAATCCTGTGCTTTTTCATAAACAGAAGATCAACATCCTATCAGGCTTCAGGGTAAACTACGGAGGTCAGTGATGTTCCACATAGAAAGTTCTAAGTTTAAAAAACAAAAGTCCTATTCATTAACATTCTTTCTTTTTCTATTCAGACTCTAATGACAATCTAGGATTTTTCTGAGCCTCCATCCTCTTGCAGAAGCAGCCAGACAGTTCAAGATGTAAGCATCTGCCTTCTACATTCCCAAAATAGATTTTTTCCCCAAGAGAGTGATCAATCAAAATGTCCTTGGGGGGAAAAAACGTCTTCAAGATCTAACCCAGACTTTGCTTCTGTTGGATTTTATTTCTGAAGAGAGCTGCTAGGACACAGAAATACAATATACAGTATAGGTTAGCACTAAAATTAGAGAAGTGTTCTATGACATAGCTCATGGCATACACCCAACTAAATTCCAGAGAGATTAAAGTTTCTTTTAAATGATGTTCTATAAAAACTTCCTTAGTTTTGTTTTTATCAAACCATAGGAAAAACTGGAACTAAATAGAATTGAATGTTGATCAACTCTCTGGAAGTCTGGACTTTCTAGATATAGAAACAGGCAAACCCCAGCAAGGTCAATCTGAGATATGTCACAAGATTGCAGTACATGCAGATTCAAATAAGCAGCAAGCCAAGAGGCTGGGGTCATTCACTCTGGTTCTAGCATCATCAGAGAAAACTGGCTGAAGAAATGACCAAAGAACAGACCACTGGAGAACACCAGCACACTGAAAATACAGCTATGTTCTAGAAAGGGAACTGGTGGTGAATATTTTTCTAGAATATAAATCACAGTGTAACACTTTTAAACATTTAGTTCTTTATAAACTAGAAATTCTTTTGAGGTGGCCAAGACTTCCACATTTAAGAGTACAGAAGTATAGGAAGAGGTCACTTCTGAAAGAGACAGATCCTTGTAGGTCTAATACATAGTTGGAAATGCAGAAGAGATAGCCAAAGGAACCCCTGGTGGCACAACAGGTAAATGCTTGGCTGCTAACCAAGAAGTTGATGGTTTGAACCCACCCAATGGCTCTGCAGGAAAAAAAAAAAAAAATCTGTTCCTGGAAAGATCACAGCCTGGTAGACCCTACAGAGCCATTCTATTCCGTGACATGGAGTTGCTACGAGCCAAAATCAACTCAACAGCACTAAACACTCAATACAGCAGTAGGTGAAATGTAAGATCCCCCTATGGCCAAAGAGGTAGCCAAGAATAAGAATTTATATTTCTATTTTTCCTCAAATCCTGCTCCTTCAAAAAATATAAATGTACATTTCAGTAACAGATACTAAAAAGGAAAGGTGATAGTCTTCCAACAGGTTTGCTTTGAAGTGTCCACAAATGCAACATCGAAAACCTGAAGGGCAAGAGCTGAGTTAGTTCTCTAAATTCAACAGAGACCTTCCTCTGACCTTAACTTGGTTGTATCTCGTACGCAGAAGTAGTAACTGCAGACGGATCTTTTCCTTCGTACTATCCTCCATAGGCTGATGTAACACTTGTTCCCCTCTTTGAAGAACTTCCTCAATCTGCACTCTCTCCTCATCCATCTAAACGTTGAAAAGGAAAAAATTTACTCAGAAGAAAAATGTACAGGGTCACTCACTATCAGTCAGTTCTCATGTAGGACTAGCTCAGAAAGTACACTGTAAGTCAAGATATGCCCCTCTATACAATACACAACCAAAAAAATTATGGTTTTCTTAAAATATTTTGTATTTTAAGTTAACCCCAAAGAAGGTAAATTCAGCAGAAGTTAGATGATACGAATGTTTAGCTCAGTGAGGAAGCATGGTTATTTTATACTTTTAAGCACCACATTAATCACTTGGCAAATCTCACATTGACACTCACCAGAAACTCACATTTGGATCTGTTCTGTCATCTTTGGTAGATTATTTGAGTAAACATTATTGATGCAAAGCAATCATTAACAGAAATGAAAAATGAGAACACCATGAAAATCTCCTTGAACCAACCTTTTCATCTTCATCTCTGGATTCCAAGTGTTTCTCCACAATATTTAACATATTTCGGATGTCATTTTCTAATCTGTCCAAGTATGATAATGGTTCTTGGCCAATTAGCAACTGTAGAAAGAAAACATTTCCCTTGAAAGATATTCTTAACCTGATGTTCCATCACAGCCAGAGGGTCAGGTATCAAGAGAGGAACTGGCATTTATGTGGACTTCATTTCATCTCATGTATTTATATAGCAATGATTTTACCAATTTAAGTGTCTTTAAATTACTCATTTTCTCCAAACTCTAGCCCGGGTTATGAATGGTGCTCAACTGATTGTGGCTGCCTGGAATGCCACGTGGAAGATTCCGAGACCACATGCGAGCACAGTAGAAAACAAGACCACCACCCAAAAGCCAACCCTGCCACAAAGATGAAGACCAACCACCACCAGCACGCTGCAGAATGTCTCCCTACTTAACTCGTCACAGAAGAAGGTCTCTTGGATCTTGAAACTCAGACTTCATAAACCAAAAACCAAACGTGTGGCTGTCAAGTAAACGCCAGCTCATAGCGACCCAATGTGTTATGGAGGAAAAGTGCTCCATAGGGCTTTTTTGCCTATAATCTTTACAGAAGCAAATTGCCAGGACTTTCTTACATGACACCGCTGGGTGGGTTCAAACCGCATCCTTTAGGTTAGCAGTTCAGGGCAAACCACTCGTGCCACCTACCAAACTTCATAGAAATATTTACTTCTCAGTGTAATACTGTCCCATTAATGTGTACATAGAAAACCTTTACATTAATGTGGCTCAAACGCAATACAACAATTTTCCACTGTTGATTGACTATAGGGAAACTAGCATTCTCACACCTTTATTATGGAAGTATACACTGGCACCAACTTTCTATAGGGCTATTTGGTGGAGGTCTGGTGGTGTAGTACCTAAGGCACTTGACTGCTAACCAGAAGGCTGGCGGTTCAAACCCACCAGCCACTCCCCAGAAGGCTGGACAATCTACTTCTGTAGTGATGCTACCTCAGAAATTCAAGCAGGTCCCACTCAACAGCACATAACAACAACAACCACAACATTTGGAGAATCTATTTAACAGCCTTGATATGCACACTTCTTGCAACAATTTCAAAGAATTCTAACATGCCAATGGCATATTAAGAGATAGAATAAAGATATGGATAAAAAGATTTTAATGAAGCAATACTTAGCACAATAAACATGGAATACTGGCTTAGGAAATTTTAACAAGTCACATGACAGAATGTTCTATAACCATTAAGGAACCATGTCATAGGAGAAAATATAAAAATGTAGAAATATTCTTATCTTTAACATCACATAGAAATAAATAAGAAACATATACTCGAAAATGTTGGTAGAGATTAATTACGGAGATGATGGTCATTTTGTTTCTCTGTACTTCCTCTCACATCACACCTGGGACTTGCATATTATTTATTTATACCAAGGAAAACCTTCCATAATTTACTGAAATACATAAAATGAGGTTAGGTAAAGAGGTAAGGTCAAGGCTAAAGAAGACAAAGGTTAAAGTAAGAGTTTTGCCTGTTTTTTCAGGCTATGAATAATCTAAGAGTCACTGGCTAAAAAAGAGAGGCCTACTTTATCAGGCCTTAAACTACAGCAAGGTGAGACAATATTTACCAGCCAGAAAAAAAAGGATCCTTCCTGTTACAATTAATTTTAATGCATAACTCTCCAGACTAACTGAATAACTCACACAATGCTATCCTATGGGCACAGATGAGATTCTTAAAAACTCAGAATCCTGTGTGAGAACAAATGCTTAAATGACTCTCAGTAAACCAGCAAAAAGCTGTCATCTTTTCAACATGTACTGAGCATGTACTACATGCCTGGCCTTGAGAACACTACAAAAAATATCTTGTTTTTCTCCCCTTACCAAACAAGGGTAAGAAGAGAAAGAGAGAGAAGTATACATACACACACTCAGAGAAAACTAATAATAGAATAGCACAAATGGCACTTTTTTTCATTTTTTAGAAACACTCTTATTATCCTCTTATTTAAATTCATAAAGCTCTTTTTAAAATTTATAAAACCAAACAGGCCTTTTCTCCATCAGGTCTAAACTGAGACATTAATTGTAACTTTTAAATTTGTCAACACAAAAAACACAGTAAGACCAGGTTTACTATATATGTGACATGAACACAATATAAAATATGACTATAAAAAGATAAGACTGATAATCATGCTCAGGTTGAGAATTAGTGTCATTATTCCATAGTCAACTTTAGCATCCAATTGAGTCTTTAAAAACTTTTCTCAAATGGGTTATTATCTCCAACACAAATTTCTAGTTTTTACTCTTTGATATGCACAATCACAAATAAACAAGAACAAATACTCCATTCAAAGAAAACGTGGTGGGAGCATAATTTTAATTTTAGGAATTTGGAAGTATGTACGGTATCATCAAAGGAGCTCTGGTGGCAAAGTGGCTAAGGCATTTGACTGCTAACCAAAAAGTTGGCAGTTCAAACCCACTAGCCACTCTGCATTAGGAACATGGGGAAATCTACTTCCACAAAGATTTACCACCTCGAAAAACCAATGGGGTTGCTCTAAATCAGAATCAACTTGATGGCAGTGGCTTTGGTTTGATTATATCATCATGTATCATTTCAATATGTATACATAGGAAAATGGTTTTCTATAAAAATAAAATTACTCACTTTGGCACTTCTGATATGTTGGGACACTTTTTCAAAGTTTCTATTCAGCTCAGCTAATTTTGGTTCTACAAGCTCTCTCCTCGAGCCTCCACGCGCACTCATCAAAACAATGGCTTGCTCACGGACATTTTCAACTTGGAGATTAGCATCATCCAGCTCAGATAATAACCTCTAGTTTTAAGAAAATACAGTATTATGACATAGGAAAAATCTAAGGCAAACATGGATATGGTGCTTTAAACAATGTCTGGGATTCCTAGTGAAGAGATTTCAGTACATACAACTTGAGTAACAACTGTTCATAGAAGGAGCAAGATAGACCTTGGGTTTGCCCACCAACATAAACTCTAGTCAATGTGCTGTGTGCGAAGACTGTGTCCTTGAGTAACTCTGAGAATCCACAAGACCAAAGACTGCAGCAACACGTTCCCCTCCCAGCAGCATAACTGACTGCTCCATGTGTGCTACCTTCACAATCTCTTCCCGTTTACTTGCTGGTTTGTTTTCAATCTCATCCAACAGAGCTTCAGCTTGATAAAGCCAGGTACTTATGTGAGCAACATTTCCATCAAATACTTCCAGCTGGTTCTGATGGTTCTACAAAGTAATTAATAAAACGTTGATATAATCACATGAAGTATTTAAGACTATAACCTTAGAAGACACTGACAAGGACTTCACAGAGCAAAACTGTATGTTGCAATAAAGAAGGGTTTCTACCTTCTTGCAAACCTATTATAATAAATAATAGGTTTATTATTTTAGAAGGAGCTCTGGTAACATAGTGCCTAAGGCACTTGACTACTAACCAGAAGGCTGGCAGTTCAAACCCACCAGCCACTCCTCGGAAGGAAGATGGGGCAATCTACTTCCGTAGTGATACTGCCTTGGAAACCCAAGGAGGAGTCGCTATGAGTCAGATCTGACTCGACGGCATATAACGACAACAACAACATTCTTTTAGGAATACTTCTCATTCCTAAAAATGCTAAAATTAACTATTTTTTAAATGTATTTGATTTAGACCTCAGTACAAAAAAGTAGTTGGAGAGTAATGAAAGAGGCAAGGCTCTGTTCAATGCTATTTCAAGCTTGTCTTCCTTATTGCTTGTTCTGTATTTCAAATGATCTCATTTACCCCCCTTTTATCACATTTGTAAAACAATTCAAGTAAGGAAGTAATAATATAAAAAGAACAATTAAAATAAGCTTTGAAATATATTTAAAATATATTTTAAGAATCCTTAAAAGTCAATAAAAAATAAAACATACAACCCAGTTAGAAAATGGGCAAAAGATCTTAATAGATACCTCACCAAAGAAGATATACAGATGGCAACTAAGCTTTAAAAAGATGCTCAATACCATATGCTGTTGTTGCCATGTGCTGCTGTGTTGATTCCAACTCAAGCAATCCAGTAGGACAGACAGAACTGCTCCTATGAGTTGTCCTAGGCTGTACTCTTTATGAAACCAGATTGCCACATCCTTCTCCCACAGAGCAGTTGGTGGATTCGAACCACCAACCTTTTGCTAATAGCCAAGCACTAAACCACTGTGCCACCAGAGTTCCATCATGTATCATTCTCACTCTCTCTGCCATCACAATTCTGACACATAGCAACCCCCACTGGTTTTCCAAGGCTGTAAATCTTTACGGAAGCAGACTGCCTCATCTTTCCTCCATGGAGCAGCTGTTGGGTTCACCCAAATGCCTTAACAACTACACTACCAGAGCTTTCACAGATCATTAGGGAATTGAAATTAAAATAGCAATAAATTACATACCTATTAGAATGGCTAAAATTCAAAACATTGACAGTATCAAAAGCCGACAAGGATATGGAGCAACAGAAATTATTAAAATATCTATTTCTATGTATATCGTGAATATTCTATTCTTTAATAAAGTTATTGTGAGCTCTTTCTAATTAGAATCTTTTCAAAGGAAAAACAAAATGTAATCTAATGAAATTAATTCACAAGGAAGCAATTATTCTGACACACAGAAAATAGGGTTTGTCGTTCTGATCAAAGCCATGATTCCTTTAACAAATAAAAGGCGAGAAGAAGTCTCAATCGTTAAATTTTTCATGAAGCATACCATGAAGGTACTGCACCAATCCTCAGTCCAGGTGCGAACTCGGCTCCACCCGGCATTAAGGACACAGAGTCTCTCTTCTAAAATAGTCTCACTGCCCTCTAGCAAGCTCTGGAGGACAGCACTACTCTCTGTGATGTTATTTAAGTCTGCTTTTTTCTTTTCCAGATCCTTCAGGACATTCTAGAAAATAAAAATACAGAATCCCATTTGATCTTTCAGAACATTATTTTCTTAAAAAAAAAAAAATTTAAACAATTTTAATTTTTTTTAAATGTTCCTTTCACATAATAAACATAACAATCTATGACTCCCAAGGTAACTTACAATATGTCAAACACATTGCCATCAAGTCAACCCCAAATCCCAGCAACCCTGTGGGACAGAGTAGAACTGTTCCACAAGGTTTCCAAGCCTATAGTCTTTGGAGGCGCAGACTGCCACACGTTTCTCCCACGGAGCGACCACTCCATTAGCTACACGGTGTTTTCCCACTACACCACTAGGGTTTCTTACAATATGTCAAGAGTTTACACAGCTCCAGAACTTATTAATATGGTAAGATTCTTATATTCTTAATGAAAACTGAAATCTTGAAGTATACAAATACCAAAGAACATAACAAACTCAAATGTAGAAAATGTAATTATTTCTACCATTTTAAGTATAAATTCTATTTATACTTAAATATAAATTCTACTTATACTCTATTTATACACACATCCCAATTATCTTTATCTTAACAACCAGACATAAAGAATTCATTTCATTTTCAGTTAAGTACAAGCTGGCCAAGTAGAAACATCACAGAACTCAGAATTCTAAAAAATTTCATGATGAATTTATCCCCCACCATACACCCATGACTCCCAATCTTCTTCATTTCTTTCATCTAGCCCTTTCTCCACCTCGGCTTCACTTCACACAGCTCATGGCATAGTCATACTCTTCATGAGTTATTTTCAAAAGTGAGAATATTCTCTCCAGCATCTAATATCTTGGTTTTCTGTCCTCATGTGTAATCTCCACAGAGACTTCTGTGAAGGAGCTGTATCACCACACCACCTCCTAGACCTTGTCTTCACTGACCATAAGCAAGCAAAATGTCAAATATGATACCTGTGGCTTTGCACTGAATTCTATTTCCATATTAATAATTTCTTTTCAGCAGTATCTTTAGTATACATGCTTCTTTCTTAGGAAATAAATTTAGGAAAACAGAATGCCTCAATAAAAGGACAACTTTTTGTTCCATTAAATTCTTTACCTACCTCAAAAGAAAACTGTCAAATCCTCTCTTCAGATACAAATTCAAAAGGAGAGGTCGCTATGAGTCAGATCCAACTCAATGGCAGTTAAGTTTGGTTTTTGGTTTTTATAGGCAAAACTACTACTCGCCTGTCACCTGTCATACTATGGTGGCTTGAGTGTTGCTGTGGTAAAGGAAGCTATGCCACTGGGCACTTCAATTCCCAGCAGGGTCATCCATAGTGGACCAGTTTCAGCTGAGCTCCCAGACCAAGAATGGGAAGGACTTGGTGACCTACTGCTGAAACAAATGGCAAGTGGGAACCTTATACACTGCAGCAGAATCTTGTCTGACACAGTGCCAGAAGGTGAGCCCTCAGGTTGGAAGGAACACAAAATACAACTGGGGAAGCGTTGCCTCCTGAAAGTAAGGAAAATTAAAAACCAAACTCACTGCCATTGCATCAATTCTAACTCACAACGACCCATTAGGACAGAGTAAAACTGCCCAATAAAGTTTCCAAAGCTGTAAATCTTTAGAGAACAAATTGCTTCATCTTCCTCCCACAGAGCAGCTGGTGGGTTTGAACCAATGACCTTTTGGGTTAGCAGTCAAATGCTTTATCTAGTACTTCCCAGAACTCCGCCTCAAAGCAGAGTGAACCTTAATGATACAGATGGAGTAAAGCTTTGGGACCCCCATTTGTTGATGTGGCATGACTGAAAATGAGAAGAAACAGCTGCAAACACCCATTTAGTAAACAGAATATGGAATGCATGAAGTACCAATTTAGGAAAATCGTAAGTTGTCAAACATCCAATGGAATGCTTTAAGATCAATATCCCATGGATTAGTGAGCTGTAATGATATTGGCCATTTTGAACTGGACAATAATATAGATGTAGAGAATGACAAATTGAAGACAAACAGTGTCACATTCATTGTCAAAAAGAATATTTCAAGGTCTATCCTGAAGAGTTATGCCATCAGTGATAATATCCATACGCCTATAAGGAAGACCAGTTAAAATGATTATTCTACTGCCATGAAGTCAACTCTGACTCATAGTGACTCCCTTAGGGTGCCCAAGGCTATAAATCTCTATGGAAGTAGATTGACTCATCTTCCTCCCATGGAGCAGCTGGTAGGTGTGAACCACCTACCTTCTGGTTAACAGCCAAATGACTTATTCACTACACCACGAGAGCTCCTTCTAATAAACCAAAAACGAAACTCACTGCCATCGAGTTGGATCCAACTCACAGTGAACCTTTCTTGTGTTTCCGAGACAGTATCACTACAGAAGTAGATTGCCAAACCTTCCTTCCAAGGAGTGGCCGGTGGGTTTGAATCCACCAGTCTTCTGGTTAACAGTCAACTGCCTTAGGCACTCTGCCACCAGAGCTCTAATAAACCTACCGAAGTAATGGAAAAACAAAAGGCTACTTTTAATAGGAAATGGAGGAAAATGACAGCCACTCAGATTACCCTCAACAAATGCCACAGGTTAACACCAGCATAATGCTGGTGGTTCATCAGAACTACAACTTACTTTAGCCCAGGAAATTTCTGTATCCAAGTCGCAAAGCAAACCTTCTGAAGTGGATTTCTGTACCAACTCAGCCTCAGTGACAGAAAGCCATTCAGAGAGAGAAGCAGCCTCTTTCTTCACTTTCCGGGCCAACTGTGATGCTTTTTCCAGGTTCTGTTTTCCTTCCGTCACCTGAAAAGAGAGAGAGAATGACGGGTGGGGCATGAATGGGAATAAATCAGAATATTAACTAGAGACTTAAATTGATCCATAGTCAACCTCCAATACATACATAATAAAAGAGCTCTGGTGCTACAATAGTTAAGCACAAAAAGTCCTTGGTTTGACTCCACGCTGTGACTCCACAGCATAAAGACTTGGCCACCTGCTCCCATAAAGGTGACAGCCAATTCAACCCCATGGGGCAATGCACTCTGTCACATGGGTTTGCTATGAGTCAAAAACAACTCAGTGGCACCCAACAACAACAGACACAATAACATTTATCTCTGTTGCTGTTGTTGTTGTTATGTGCCGTCAGTTGCCCCGACTCATAGCGACCCCTCCTTGGGTTTCCGAGGCAGTATCACTACGGAAGTAGGAATGCCCAACCTTCCTTCCGAGGAGTGGCTGGTGGGTTTGAACCGCCAGCCGAACATTTATCTCTAGCACCTTAAAATTACTCTAACTCTTGCATTTTTGCAATATGTTGTAGTAGTTAAATGTCAGGCAGTACTAGGTTTTAATCTTAGCACTATCACTTACTTCTCTAAGTGACCTCAGTAAAGGTATTTCCCTTCAAGGTTTGTTGTGAGTATTAATAAGAAAAATATACATATGAATGTATTGGCCCAGTCCTTCAAACAAAGCTAAAAACCAAAAAACAAACCCACTCCCACTGAATCACTATGACTCACAGCAACAGAGTACTATTGTCCCATGGGGTTTTGAAGGTTGTAAATCTTTACAGAAGCAGACTGTCTCATCTTTCTCCTGCTGAGTGCGTGGTGGGTTCGAATTGCCTGTCTCTTGGCTAGCAGCCCAATGCTTTAACCACTGTACTACCAGATATATCCTAAAACACAGTTAAGGGATCAGTAAATACTACCTGTTATTATTTTGAACAGAAGATTCTTCATAATCCAATCAATGAAGAACTCGTTAAGGTGTGTACCCACACACTATTTTCCAGCCATCTCAGACAGAAGCAGTATTATTTTCACAAACATGTCTTATAATTAGCTACTCAGAATACACTAAGTGATATGAAACATAAACCTCTATTATTTTGCTCTTATTGCTGTCGACAAAAGAGAAAAATGAATCAAACTAATCCTTATCAAACTTTCATTCTTTATAATCTTTTATTTAAATGTACTAGATGAATTTTATCATCAGAAATTGTTAAAAAGAATGAAGAAGCAGAAAGAGGAATAGTTAACAACTAAAAATCTTCGTGTTTCCCTAACATAGAGCATTGTTGCTTGCTTCCACTGAGCCAGCCTCTGGCGCATAGTGATCCCATGTCCAATGGAACAAAACGCTGCCCAGTCATGCAGCATCCCCATGATGGGCTGTGGATCAGACTGTCACAAGCCACAAGATTTTCACTGGCTGATTTCTTGCAAGTAGATCACCAGGCCTTTCTTCCTCTTTTTCAAATTCTTAATACAGTTTCTTTATAATGCCAAGAAATCTTACAAATGTAATAAAACTCATATATCTCTGTGACAGGTACTATTCTGTCTACTTCACGGATCAACACAGTGAAGCCTAGAGGTTAAGGCCATGGCTGAGCATGGCTGGCAGGACGCTTCCCATCACACGACAGTATCTCTCAACCTACCAACAACCATTCTCAACGTAAAGCTGACATGCATTTTAAAAGCTATCACAAACAACAACTATGGAAAATGGCATGGCACTTCCCCAAAAAGCTAGGAACAAATACCACATGGTCCAGCAATACCACTTCTAGGTTTATATCCTAAAGAGATAAGAGCATTGACATGAATAGATATATGCATACCTGTGTTCACTGCAGCATTATTCAGAGTAGAAAAAGATGGAAGCAACTTAGGTGCTCATCAGTGTACGGATCTATAAACATATTGTGGTGCAAAAATACAATGGAATACTATGCAATGATAAAGAATGATGATAATTCTAGGAAATATATATAGAACATTATGCTGAATGAAATAAGTCAATCACAAAAGAACAAGTATTTTATGACATCACTTTTATAAAAAGTCAACAGGTGGGAGGCGGGGCAAGATGGCGGACTAGGCAGAAGGATTGCACAGACACTCTTCAACAAAGAAAAGGGAAACCAATTAACACAGACACAGAAG
>NW_006921813.1:4866163-4889603 GCF_000298275.1 Orycteropus afer afer | reverse complement strand
TTATGCACAGGGAGATAGCTCAGGGTGCAGAAGAGTATGAAGGGATGGACACTGGGAGGAGGTAACTATGGGGAGGAAGTGGGAGGGGAGCTGCTGCATGGTAAATTTTGGTCAATGATATGAGACAAAGTATATGTGAACTGCTGTATGAAAAGTGAATTTACTCTATAAATCTTCACCCAAATCCTAATAAAAAAAAAAAAAAAGTCAACAGGTTACACACAGAAACAAACATACTTTGATAGTTAGCAGGGATTGGGGGGTGAAGGTTGAGAACCAATTACTAGAAAAGAGATGTGTTAATTCTGGTGAAGGGAGAGGCAATTCACAATACAGGGACAGTCAGTCCAACATGACCAAGGTAAATGAAGACAATGAGAGGTATGAAAGGATAAGGAACAACAAATGCTACAACACAAACAATTCTGCAACAACAGTAATAACAACCAAAAATTTGGGAGTGGTTGCAGTTGCCATTGGGTTTTACTGAACTGCATCTGACTCGCAGCAACCCTATGTATGACAGAAGGAAACACTGCCTAATCCTACACCGTCCTCATAATCATTGCCATGCTTCAGCCCATTGTCACAGCCACAGTGTCCATCCATCTTGTTGAGGATCTTCCCTTTTTCCGCTGAACACCTACTTTACCAAGCACAATATCCTTCCCCCCAGGATTGGTCCCTTCTAACAACACAACCAAAGTACGAGAGACAAAGCCTGGCAATTCTCACTTCTACGAAGCATTCCAACAGTACATCTCCCAAGACAGATTTGCTTGTTCTTCTAGCAATCCATGGTACATTCAATAGCCTTCACGAACACCACAATTCAACGTCCAGCTCTCACATGTGTATGAGGCAATTGTATGACTGGTTAAATAGGTAAATTAAGGTATGTTATTACATAGGTGTGGAAGGATATCTAGGTCAGCCGGCATACATAGTTCATAAAGATAATGTTTTATATCCTAGTTTGCTGAGTAGCTCATGGGGTCTTAAAGGTTTATGAGTGGCCATCTAAGATACAACTACTGTCTCCACCCCTGCCCCCAGAGCAAAGGGTGGTAAGAAAACCAGTGACTCACAGAAGCAATCAGTACACAGGAGCACGAGAACCACAGTCTGCTTTACCTGAGAAGAGCCAGATGGTGTCTGGCCACCATTACTGATGGCTCTGACTGGGGATACAACAGAAGGTTCTGTTTAGAATGGGAAAGAAAATGCAGAACTCAAATTCACAAAAATATCAGACATACTAGACTGAGAAAGACTAGAGGAACCCCCAAGACTAATGCCCTAAGATACCCTTTAACCTGGAAATGAAGTAACTACAGGAGGTGCCCTTTTCACCAAATTATAGACTGGCCTATAAACTACACAGTAACACCTGCAAGGAATATGATCCTTAGAACAACCAACTGTATGAGACCACATGGGCAACATATGCCCGAAAGCAACAATGAAAAGGTAGGAAGGGATAGGGAAAGTGGAGGGATGGACACAGGAAAAGTGCTGACACTGGGGAAATAGCAACTAACGTCACAGAACAATTTGTGTGTGAATTGTTGAATGGGAAACTAATTTGTTGTGTGAACATTCACCTAAAACACAATAAAATGTGGAAAAGTAAATAAATAAAAGCTATCGCAACCCTTTAAAAATAATCAGTTCTTAATCTTTATGAACACATATATGTTGTTGTTGTTTGCCATCGAGTCAGGCCTGACTCATAGTGACCCCTCTTTGGGTTTCCGAGGCGGTATCACTATGGAAGTAGATTGCCCCATCCTCCTTCCGAGGAGTGGCTGGTGGGTTTGAACCACCAGCCTTCTGGTTAGCAGTCAAATGCCTTAGGCACTATGTTACCAGAGCTCCCAAACACATATATAGCTAGACAATAACATTATTAATGTGATAAATTATATATTGTGTGAAATTTTCTCAGCTAGATACGATGATATCAAGAATGAACTTTGTAAATAAGTGACATGCATTACATTCCTTTTTTTTTTTTTGGTCCCCTAAAGTTCAGTTTTTCTCTTTCATACATCAAGGAATAATTAAAGTCCTTCTTTTAAAATTGAACTATTTTTTCTACACAATTTAATTAAAATCCATAACCCTAAATTAATAGCCTCTCATTGTTATTATGTGGAGACAAATAATTCAATTATATTGAAAGACAGTATTTATGCAAATGATATTTATCTGACTTTCACATGCCCAGGCAGCTACACAATCATCATAAAACTTTGTGCAACTTACAATTAGTATATACCGGGAAGAAAATAATTTACAGTTCAACTGATAACAATTTATAGTCTACTTAGTCTAACCAATACATATTAAGATGAATTGCATACTGAATTGTTGCTGTTGCTGGGTGCCACTGAGTCGATCCCAACTCATGGCGACCCTATGCACAACAGTAGAAAGCACTGCCCATTCCTGAGCCATCCTCACAAATGTTGCTGTGCTTGAACCCACTGCTGCAGCAACTCTGTCAATCCACCTCATCAAGGGTCTTCCTCTTTTTCACTGACCCTCTAACTTTATCAAGCATCAAATCCTGCTCCAAGGCATGGTCGATCCTAATTATATGATCCTCACTTCTAAGGAGAATTCTCACTGTACTTCTTCCATGACGGATTGGTTTATTCTTCTGGCAGTCCTTGGAATATTCAATACTCTTCATCAACATAATTCAAAAGCATCACTTCTTCAGTCCCCCTTATTCTCTATTCTGCTTTCATATGCATATGAGGCAATGGAAAATACCATGGCTTGAGTCTGGTGCACCTTAGTCTTCAAAGTGACGTCTTTGCTCTTTAACATGTAAGGAGGTCTTACAAAGCAGATTTGCCCAATGCAGGACATATTTATTTCCTGACTGCTGCTTCCATGGTCCTTGATTATGAATCCAAGTAAAATGAAATCCTTGGCAACTTCAATCTTTTCTCCAGTTATCATGATATTGCTTATTGGTCCAGTTGTGAGGATTTTTGTTTTCTTTATGTTGAGGGATAGTCCATATAGATGACTGTAGCCTTTGGTCTTCATCAGTAAATGCTTCAAACCATCTTCACTTTCAGCAAGCAAGGTTGTGTCATCTGCATATTGCAGGTTGTTAATGAGTCTTACGGACACTGTGTTTTTCTTCATATAGCCCAGCTTCTCGAATTATTTGCTCAGCACACAGACTGAATAAGTATGGTGAAAGAATACAACCCTGATGCAAACCCTCCTGATTTTAAACCATGCAGTATCCCCTTGGTCTGTTGGAACAATCATCTCCTGGTCTTTGTACAGGCTTCTCATAAGCACAAGTAAGTATTCCAGAATTCCCATGCTTTGCAATGTTATCCATAATTTGCTACGATCGGCACAGTCAAATGCCTTTGCAGAGTCAATAAAACACAGGTAAACATCCTTCTGGTACTCTGTGCTTTTGCCAAGATCCATCTGACATCAGCAGTAATAGTCCTCATTCCATACCCCTTTCTGAATCTGGCTTGAATTTCTGGCAGCTCGATGCCAATGCACTATTGCAATCATTTTTTAATAGTTTATAGCAAAATTTTACTTGTGTGTGATATTAATGATATTGTTCAATAATTTCCAAATTCTGTTGGATCACCTTTCTTTGGATTGGCTTCAAATATGAATATTGAATGAGACTACATCAACTTCTAAATCTTGTATGTAGCCATTTACCCCCTCTAACTTTTGAGGAGCTCTGACAGTGTAGTGCCTAAAGCACTTGACTGCTAACCAGAAGGCTGGCAGTTCAAACCCACCAGCCACTCCTCGGAAGGAAGGTTGGGCAATCTACTTCCATAGTGATACCACCTCAGAAACCCAAGGAAGGGTCGCTATGAGTTGGGTCCGACTTGAAGGCATATAACAACAACAACAACAACCTTTTGAATATGTAACTTTTTCCTCTCCAAGAATCATTCTCATCAGCTATTAAACATACTCAGTCTCTCAAACTCAAACTCAAACTCAAAAAAAAAAAAAAAAAAAAATTTCTTCTTTAACCCCACCTCCAGTAAAGCCATAATGGCTTTCATTCCCATTATTTCACATAAATTGACTTAGCCAAGTTCAATAATGACCTTGATAACAATAAACCTAATGGATATTTTTAATGTGCACTATATTTACCTGGCATAGAGAGGACACTTACTCATCGAAGCCAATAAATCTGGAAGACAGCTACCTGGCAAACTGACTGGAAGAGATCCATATCTGTACCCATTCCAAACCAAAGTGACCCAACAGAATGCGGAAATTATCAAACAATATCATTAATATCACATGCAAGTAAAATTTTGCTGAAGATAATTCAAAGATGGTTGCAGGAGTACATTGACAGGGAACATCTAGAAATGCAAGCTGGATTCAGAAGAGGATGTGGAATAGGGGATATCATTGCTGATATCAGAAGGATCCTGGCTGAAAGGACAGAATACCAGAAAGAAGTGTACTTGTATTTTATTGACTATGCAAAAGCATTCAACTTTGTGTTGTTCTTGTTGATAGGTGCCATAGGGGCAACTCTGACTCACAGTGGCCCTACACACAGCAGAATGAAACACTCTCGGGTCCTGCACCAGCACCACGATCCTTGCTATACCAGAGCACATCACTGCAGCCGCTGTGCCGATCCCTGTCATTGAAAGTATTCCCCTTAATCACTCACCCTCCTCTTTACCAACATGATATCCTTCTCCAGGGACTGGTCCCTTCTGACAACATGACCAAGTAGGTACAGGTGAGACAAGCTGGACCATTCTTCCTTCCAAGGAGAATTCTGGCTGCATTTCTCCCAGTAGAGATTTGTTCATTCTTCTGGCAGTCCATGCAACTTTCACCATTCTTCGCCAACACCACACACAACTCAAAAGCATCAAGTCTTCTTCTGTCTTCCTTATTCACTGTCCAGCTTTCACATTCATATGAGGTGACTGAAAATACTATGGCTTGGAATAGGTGCACCTCAGTCTTCAAAGAGACAACTTTGCTCTTCAGCATTTCAAAGAGGTCTTTTGCAGCAGATTTGCCCAGTGCAGTATGTCATGTGATTTCCTGACTATTGCTTCCATGGTGGTGATAGTGGATCTAAGTAATATGAAATCTTTTACAACTTCAATCCTTTCTTCTCCATTTATTGTGATGCTGCTTATTGGTCCAGTTGTGAAGATTTTTGTTTTCTTTATGTTGAAGTGTAATCCATACTGCAGACTACAGTGTTTAATCTTCATCAGTAAGTGCTTCAAGTCATCTTCACTTTCAGCAAGCAAGGTTGTGTCATCTGCATATCACAGGTTGTTAACGAGTTTTCCTCCAATCCCGATTCCACATTCTTCTTCATATAGTCCTGTAGTGAAAGGATACAACCCTGACACACTCCTTCCTGATTTTAAACTATGCAATATTCCCTTCTTCTGTTCAAACCATAGCCTCCTGGTCTATGTACAGGTTCCTCATGAGCACAATTAAGTGTTCTGGAATTCCCATTCTTCTCAATGTTATCCACAATTTGTTATGATCCACACAGTCAAATGCTTTTGTGTAATCAACTAAACACAAGTTAACATCTTTATGGTATTCTTTGCTTTCAGCCAAGACCCATCTGACACCAGCAATAATATACCTCATCCCACACCCTCTACTGAATTCAGGTTGCATTTCTGGAAGTTCCCTGTCAACATACTGCCACAACTGTTTTTGAATTATCTTCAGCAACATTTTACCTGCATGTGATATTAATGATATTGTTTGATAATTTCCACATTCTGTGGGATCACCTTTCTTTGGAGTGGGTACAAATATGGATCTCTCCAGTCAGCTGGCCAGGTAACTGTATTCCAAATTTCTTGGCTTACATGAGTAATTGCCTCCAACATAGCATCCATTTGTTGAAATATTTTAATGAATCTTCTTTGTAGGCGTATGGGTATTATCCTATCATCGACAGCATTGTACTTCAGAATAGATCTTGATACATTTATTGTGACAATGAATGCCACATCATTCCTCTTTACTTGGTCACTCCCAGCACAGTAGATCATATGGCTGTGTGATTCAAAATAGCCAAAACCAGTCCATTTCAGCTCACTAATGCCTAGGTTATCAATCTTTCTCCGTTCAGTTTTATTTTTGACAACTTCCAATATTCCTTGTTTCATACGTCATACATTCCATGTTCTGATTATTAATGGATTTTTGCAGCCGTTCTTCCCATTTTGAGTTGTGCCACATTAGCAAATCCTGAAATATGTTCTCCTCTTGGCCTTCTAGCCCTTAGCACTCTCCTGGTTTGCCTAACACCTCTTGCTACTCTTATTTCAGTTTCTTTTTGCAATAGTGTGATTTCTACGAGCTCTGGTGGTGTAGTGCCTAAGGCATTTGACTGCTAACCAGAAGGCTGGAGGTTCAAACCCATCAGCCACTCCTCGGAAGGAAGGGTAGACAATCTACTTCCATAGTGGTATTGCCTCAGAAACCCAAGTTGGGGTCGCTGTGAGTCGGATCCGACTTGACAGCACATAACAACAACAACAGTGTAATTCCTGAATGCCTGGTCCAAGGTATTCTTTTTGCACTATGCTTTTTCCCTAGGCAACCTCATCAACCCTGAAAACTTTCAAATCGTCAGGTCTTCCACTCAGAAATACTCTCCCTACCTGAATAATGACGTACTTGTTATCTCCAATCAACTCTCTCAAAGGCACCTAAAACATCAAGATGTCCAATACCATACTAAAGATTTCTCCATGTTCCTGCTTTTCCTTCCAGTGCTCCTATCCAAGTAACAATACAACAATCATCTAGGTAAGCAAGTCAGAAACCCAGGAGTCAACCTTGATATCTCCTTCTTCTGTTCCCCTATAACCAATCAATCCATCACCAAGTCCTATTGATTTCACTCCCTAAATATGTCTAAAATCCATGTACTTTATTCCATTTCTGCTGCTCCATCCTAGTTCAAGCCATCATCATTTCTCACCAAGAGTAAGACTACAATGACTTGCTAATTGCTTATGAGTCTACTCTTAAAACATTGCAGTGTAGTAAATTACTTAGTGTGGCTTTTCTACCCATAAGTCTTTGTAAACTCCAAGGTGGAATTTGCCATGAGCAACTGAGGAGCTCCTGATTGCCAAAGTTGTTCACCTGGGGTATTTCTGTTGGGAATGGCACTAAACAATGTTGTGGGAGGGTCCTGCTCTCTCTCAGGTGTTCAGAATTCTGATGTTATGATTGGTTGGTTTGACCACTCAGCTGGGCTAAGTGGAAGCCTCCTGAAGACAGAGCTCTCTCAGACTGCTGGTTGAGGAAGATGTGCTGCTGAAAGAGACGCACTCCTGAGACACGTGTTGCTGGGAAAGAGATGCAAGACACACGCATTGCTGAGTGAGACACCGAGGGACACGCACTGCTGGAAAAGAGACTGTGAGAGACTGTTGGCTGAGGGATGGTGGGCTGGGAGAGAGACTGAGCATTTTTCCTGAACTTGAATTGTAGCCTGTGGTGCTTCCCTAATAAGCCCCATAATCTGTTCTGTAGGGTCACTGCAGCGAATTATCGAACCCAGGAGAGAGGTGGTGGGTGCTTTGGGAGGAAAGGTTGGTGAAAGGGCTGGAGGGAGGCAGCATGTCTGGCCTTATAGGAATAGGCCTTGGGTTATTGATGGCGACTCTGTCTTCCTTTTGTGGGGTTAGAGGAAGTCGGACCATGTGGCTTCCTTGTCCTTTTCGCAAACATCTACTCTTAAAATCCCCCCCTCAAAAAAAAAAAAAACTAAACTCATTGCCACTGAGTAAATTCTGACTCACAGCAACCCTGTAAGGACAGAGCAGAACTGTCCAATATGGTTTCTGAGGCTATAAACCTTAACAGAAGCTTACTGCCATATGTTTCTGCCACAGAAAACAGAGCACCTGATGGGTTCAAACCACCAATCTTTCAGTTAGCAGCCAAGCACTTTAACCACTTTGCCACCAGGGCTCCTTCCTTGCACACCACTCCCCAAACTGCAGTGAAAGAACTTTTAAAAACACCTATCTGAGCATGTTATCTCCCAGCTAATACCTGCTCTTAAAATAGAGATTTAAATCCTAAAGACAAACTCTAAGATCCTGCCAGAGTCTTGTCCCATCCTATAGCTCCAACACCATGTTCCCAACACTTGCTCGCTGTTCTAGTCACACAAACATGCCATACTGCCTCCTACCACAGGGCTTTACAAATGTTGTTCCATCAGCCTCAGCAGCTTTTCCTCAGGCTTTAGCCAGGTTACTCCTCATTCAACTTACATCCATCAGATCTTAGCTCAAGCATTGCTCTTGGAAGGAAGGCTTCCTAATTCCATACTGGGCCAAAGCCCCTACACGTATATTCTTAAAGCACCACATGCTCTTCCTTATAACACTTCACACTTATAATCTAGCATGACTTCGTGTTACTACTTGATTAATATGTTTCTCCTTCACTACTGTAAGTTCCTTTAGGGGAAGAGATAATTTATGTTTTTGCTCACTACAATACACTTACAGGCTGCTATAACTCCTGGCACATAGTAAAGTCCCAATTGTGTTGACAGAGCAAATTCATTAACTCTAAAATCATAATTACAATTAGAAAATTAGTATAAAAGCCAGCAATACCATTCCATCCATAAAATGCCCTCTAAACCCAAACCCACTGCCATCAAGTCAATTCTAACTCATACCTACCCTATAGGACAGAGTAGGACTGCTCATAGGGTTTCCAAGGCTGTTACCCTTTACAGAAGTAGACTGCCTCATCTCTCTCCTGCACAGTGGTTGTTCAGTTCAAAGCACAGACCTTTCAGTTAGCAGCCCAATGCTTTAACCACAGTACCACCACAGTTCCCTATAAAATGCCAGGCAATGAATGAATATAATAATATTTAATAAATAACATCAGCAGTAAACTACCAAGAAGAAACTCTATAATGTGTGTTCCCGATATGCAATGTATCGAAATATATCACACCCAAAATCTAATCTTGCAGAAATAAGGCCAAAATTGTCTAGAAAATATATGAACTGTTTATTCCTATTAAGTGATCAGAAAGTGATAAAATTTCAGCTAGTGTTCTCTGGGCATATGTAGAAACTTCAATTTTACTTCAACTGGAAGTTATTAGTATTTAATAACCCAAGTAGGATTCAGAACATTACCTAACACCATTTTTCAACACTGCCAAAAATGTTTCAGCTCCACACACACACTTTTGCTTTCCTGGCTTCAAAGCCAAGATTCACAGTGAGAGAAGACAGCAGTCTATTGGGTCCAGTCACTCACAGTACATAGACCCACAACTCCCCCATGGATTTGCCAGAAGGCCCAAACCATAGATGCTTCTTGGAAGGATTTTAAATCCTGGTAGATTTACAGGAACTTCCTGCCATGTCGTATTTATTAGAGTTTAGACATTTTCACATTTCTCAGACAATTCAATTTAGAAATCCAAGAACCAACAACTTAAATTTATACAGAAACCATCATTTGTACAGTTTTCCTAGAATAACATATTAAATATAAGTGCCCATTGAAAACCATAAAAATTGTGGGAATAACTTAAAGTATATATTAAATGCCATAAAACTCAACCATGCATTGTCTAAGAAGTGAAATTTAAAAATACATAAATGAGAGACAGAGAGAGCAAGCAAATGAGAGACAGTCAGTCAGAGAAGAATGGGTGTGGTTTCCCTCCTCACCTGGGCACCCAGGTCATTGTAGAGGACCTTCAGAGAAGTCAGCTGCTCGTCCATCCCTTTGGGGTTATCAGTTTGCTGCTTCTGGACAATGTGCCTTCCTGTTTTGATTACAGTCTCGACTTCAAGCTTGACTTCACTCAAAGTTTTATAGAGTTTCTTAAAAATATTAATAAAAAAAGACAATATACATATTGTAGTAGAACTCCCTAAACTATTGCCGTCAAGTCCACTCTGACTCATAGTGACCCCACGCGTGTCAGAGTACGGCTGTGCTCCACAGGCTTTTCAATGGCTGTGACCTTTCGGAAGCCAGTCACCAGGCCTTTCTTCCAGGTGCCTCTGGGTGAACTCCACGCACCAACCTTTCAGTTAGCGGTCAAACATGTTACCCATTTGCTCCACCCAGAGACTGAAAATTCACTAACAAGGAGCATTTCAGAACACACCCTACACACAGATTGACAGTGAACAATTGACTATGGAAATCAAAATGCACTGAATGAAATCAAGGTCATAATACACTTTTAAAGTCAGATAAGAAAATATAAGCTATTAAGAGGTAAATCTTGTTTTTAAAAAAACTTGAAATTGTGTTATAAATGCTTATGAAAGTATTTAATAATATAAGTTATTTTCCTATATAAAGTAGAAAAATATTAGGACTGAATATTTATCATGTTTAAAATCATATTTTTAAAAATCCTAAATGTTAAGAGTAGTAAAAAATTATTTGTATTCATTTCTTCATTGTATTTCTCAAAGTACCATGTCTACCATAATGAGCTTGTATTAGTTATATAATAAAAAAATATATAAACCTCAAAATACATCACGATATGTAGGGCAATAGGAAATCAGAATCCTGTAGATCAAATTTCAAGCTGTTCTCATTCCACCTGTTGCCGTTAAGCTGATTCTGACTCATTACCTACAGCACAGATTAGAACTGCTCCACAGGTTTCCAAGGCTACAATCTTTAAGGAAGCAGACTGTCACATCTCTCTCCCATGGAGGGGCTGGTAGGTTCAAACAGCCAATCTTACCATTGGCAGATGAGCATTTAACCACTGTGCCACCAGGGATCCTTTCAGTGGTTACCTTGACACCAAAAACCTTTATTCTGGCCAGGTTCTCCAGTCTTCATGCATCATAGTCTCAATCTGAGACATTTTATATGGCGTCGTCTTATAACAGTGGACTAGGTCAAGTTGTAACAGTGGACTAGGTCAGGTTACACAAGGTCAAGGATGGTGTTTGTTTTGTTTACTACTATATCCCAGTAAATAAATGTGTGTGTGTGTGTGTGTATGTGTGTATATATATATATATATATATATACACACACACACACACACATATACATTAAATACGTATTTGTTCACCCTTCTAGCCATTCCAGCTTTGGAGTAATCAAATGGCCTTCAATATGTGAACAATAACTTGTGGCGAGTGCAGTTTTGAAAAACAGAAAAAACTCTTCCCAGGTTTCTCTTATTCTAATCAAATACAACATAAATGTCATCTTTGATTTCTTCAGGATGATCAAGCAGGACACTAATTCTAATATTGTGTCTTCCTGGCCATTTCATTTCAAACTTGTATTCAATTTAAAGACAAAGCTCAAGACTAAGATAGTAATAAGGCCTATATGTAATTTATTCTTTCATATCTTAGCTTTAAACATTGTAACTTAGAAGTTAAACTTTTAATTTTCCAAGGGGATGATTTTTTATACTGTAATACTCCTGACATTCATTTTAAGTATAATTTCTTCTTTCATACTTTAGGCTTAAACTTTATAAATTAGAACTTAAAATTTTACTTTTTTTTCACTCTGTAATATTCCTGATATCCATTCTAAATATGCTTCTTCTTGCTATTAGGTGCCATCAAGTCAGCTCCAACTCACAGCGACCCTATGTAAAGCAGAATGAAACACTGCCAGTCATGCGTCATCCTGACAATCCTTGCTGTACTTGAGCCCATTGTTGCAGCCACTGTGTCAGTCCATCTCATTGAGGGTCTTCTCTGTCTTCAGTGACCCTCTACTTTAACAAGCATGATTCCTTCTCCAGGGAACAGTCCCTTCTGACAACATAAACTAAGTAAGCGAGACAAAGTCTGGCCATTCTCCCTTCTAAGGAGCATTCTGGCTGCACTTCTTCTGAGACCGATTTGCTCATTTTTCTAGCAGTATTTTCAGTATTCTTCCACAACACCACAACAACACATGCATCAATTCTTCTGTGGTCTTCTGTTCTGGTTACCTAGTGCCACTCTGACAGGAATATACTATAAATAGCATGACTTGAAGAAACAGGAGTTTATTCTCTTACAATTTGGTAGGCTATAAGTCCAAGTTCAAAGTGCCAGGCTCTGGGGGCTGGGTGAAAGCCCCTCAACCTTGGGTTGCAGCTCTGCCTCCTGCTCCCAGCCCACTGAAGCTAGAGGCATCTCTTCACTTAGAAAGCCACTGGCTGCTGAGGCTAACAAACCCAAGGTTGACAAGTAAAAAGGCATAGTCCCAATGTTACCAAACCACACAGCAGGTCATTAATTCAAGTCTCTTGAAAGTCCCAAGGTCAGCAGAGCATGGCAGGCTGCTGAACAACAACACAGCTACATGCAGGGTTCAAGCATACCATAGGCTAGAGACCATTCTCAAAGCTGCTTCTTATATACAGGAAGCAGACCATATCCCAAAGCAGCTACTTGGCTGCTCCAATAGATTCCACCATGGAGTTAATTACCAGTCTCATCATGGGGAATAACTACACTCAACTGCCCAGCCACTCAACCAAGCTCAGCCAAGATAACACACAAACTTAACCACCACAGTCTTCCTTATTCATTGTGCAGCTTTCACAAGCTTAGGAGACTGTTGGAAATGCCATGGCTTGGATCAGGTGTATCACAGTCTTCAAAGTGACACCTTTGCTCTTTAACACTTTTAAGAGGTCTTTTGCAGCAGATTTGCCCAGTGCAATACATCATCTGATTTCTTCACTGCTATTTCCATGGGTGTTAAATATGGACTCAAGTAAAATTAAATCCCTGACAACCTCAATCTTTCCTTCATTTTTTTTTTTTTTATATTGCTTGTTGGTCCAGTTGTAAGGATGCTTCTTCTAGCTAACTCAAATATATCCTTATAAACTTAGCTCATTAGTCATATCTTGCCAGAGCCTTCTCCTAACCTGATGCTATGATTAGAGTGAGCTTCCTCTGTTCTGTTCTGTTTTCCTGAACCATCTTGTATACATGCCTATTCTAGTTTCCTTATTTCATTACACTCAGCGGTATAAGTAGTTGAAAGCTCGGCTACTAACCAAAAAACTGGAGGTTTGAGTCCCGGGGCTCTACTTCCCAAAAATGGCCACTGAAAACCTTATAGAACACAGTTTTACTCTGACACACATGGAGTTGCCAAGAGTTAACATCGACTCAACAGCAACTACTTTGGTTTGGATTGGATTTTTCCCCTCTCTTCTAGGCTCTTTAAGGGGAAGAATCACTTATTTATTCTTATTTTTATCCTGTTTCCCACTGTTGATCCCAGTGTTTAGCACACTGTAGACTAACAACTTTCAAAGAAAAGCATTAGGCTTACCCACAGGCTGCTGAGAAACACCCACGATATGCTAAGCACCTACAGCCTCACCATGCACTTGTCCAGGTGGGTCTGTACGACGTCGGGGTCCACATCCTTCACATCCAGAACATGCAGTTCTGATTTCACCCCATCCAGCACTCGCTTACAGTCCAGCATGCGCTGCTCAAAGTTAGCAGGCTTTTGGAAGAGCTGGAACTTCGTGGACACCTCTCGCAGTTTCCTCTGTTGCAGAGACAATAACAAGCCACTCACATCAGAATGATAATCTCTCTTTTCAGATAAATCAGTATAACAAACACTGCTAAAAAGCTTTAAAATAAAGCATGAATATAAGTATTCAGGGGCATGACAAAAAATATCCTAAAATTCATGATAAGATTACATGATCACCTAAGTAAACTGCACAGCTCAGTTCCATGAATTACTTATCAGTCTTACCAATAATAAAAACTAACCTGACCTCTCTGGAATGAAAATCTAATGAACTTTCTCATCAGTATGAAAAATAAACTTCTAGAACCTATAACTCGAAATGACTTTCATCATAAGCTCAGGGTGAAAGTCAATGTCACATTAGCTATTAAGAAACTAAGTGGTGCTACACTTCATGAGTGTTCTGCCTGCCTAGCACACCAGTCACCCCAGTACTGACAAGTATTCTGTATTAAAGAGAAAGTCTGCTAACTGAAAGGATGGCAGTTCAAACCTACCTAGTAGCTCTGTAGGAGAAAGATTACAGCCAAAATGAAAAGATGTTCCATGTTCATGGAGTAGAAGACTGAATATTGTTCAGATGTTACTATTACCCAAAGCAATCCACAGAGTCAATGCAATCTTGATCAAAATTCCAACAAGCTTCTTTACAGAAATAGAAAAACCAATCCTCAATTGTCTGTGGAATGGCAAAAGAACTCCAATAGCTAAAGCAATGTTGAAATTGAAGAACAAACTAGGAGGTTCATATTACCTGATTTTAAAACATAGTACATAGCTACAGTAATCAAAATAGCCTGCTAAATAACAAAAGACATATTGTTATGTTGTTGTTATGTGCCGTCGAGTCGGCCCCAACTCATAGTGACCCCTCCTTGGGTTTCCGAGGCAGTATCACTACGGAAGTAGGATTGCCCAACCTTCCTTCCGAGGAGTGGCTGGTGGGTTTGAACCGCCAGCCTTCTGGTTAGCAGTCAAGTGCTTTAGCCACTATGCTACCAGAGCTCCTGAAGACATATAGAGCAACGGAATAGAATTAAGATTCAGAAATAAACCCACATATCTATGGTTAACTGATTTCTGACAAGAGGGCTAAGCCCATTCAATGAGGAAAAGAGAATCTCTTAAAAGTGTTGAGAAAACTGGATTTCTACAAGCAGAAAAATGAAACAGAACCTATGCCTCACACCACACATGAAAACAAATTCAAAATGGATTAAGGACCTAAATGGGAAAACTAAAGCCATAAAATTATTAGGGGAAAAAAAACAGGGGCTATATTCAGAGTTCTGGCTTTTAACAATGGGTTATCTAACATAATAACAAAAGCACAAATAGCTCCATAAAAATCTAAAACTTTTGTTCATCAAAAGACATACCAAAACAGTGAAAAGACAAGTTACGGACTAGCAAAATATCTTCAGAAACCGCATAAACCAAACTCACTGCCATCAAGTTGATTCTGACTTGTAGTGACCCCACTGGGTTTCCAAGGCTATAAATCTTTACAAAAGCACAGTTCCTCATCTTTCTTCAGAGTGGTTGGTGGACTCAAATCACCAACCTTTTGGATAGCAGCCAATTCCTTAACCACTACACCACCAGAGCTCCTTCAGAAACCTATATCCAGCAAAAAAGTATATATATATAACATTGACAACAACAAAAAGGCAAAACCCCATTATGAAATGGGCAAAGGACTTGAATAGGCATTTCACCAAAAAGGACACTCAAATGGCCACCTGACACATGAAAAGATGCTCAGTGTCATTAGCCATCAGAGAGACACAAATCAAAACCACAATGAAATATCATTTCACTCTCACTAGGAAAGCTGAGATTTTAAAAAAATAAAAAAAAAATAACAAATGTTGATGAGCATGTAGGGAGTTAGAAACCTTACTCGTTGCTAGTAGGAATGCAAGATAGTACAGCCACCTGGAAAACAGTGCAGAAGTTCCTCAAAAGATGAAAAACAGAACTACCATATGACCCACAAAAATAGAACTACCGTATGACCCACAAATTCCACTCCTTGGTGTACACCCGAAGATGGGAAAGCACAGACTCACACAAAGACCTGTACACTAATGTTCACTGTTAGCACCAGTCACATCACCAAAGGTGGAGACAATCTAAATGCCTACCAACAGATGAACGGACAGACAAAGAGTGGCACTTACATAAAATGAACTACTACTCAACAGCAGCAGAAATGGGCTCTTCATATAAGCTACAGTATGGAGGGAGCCTGAAGATACTATGCTGGGTGAAATAAATCAATCACAAAAGGAAAAATATTGGATGACCTCACTTACATAAAAAGACAAGAAAGTACAAATGTACAGAGACCAAAGTTTCTTCATGGCTACCAAGGGTGGGAGGGAGTGAGGAAAAGGAGGATTAATAGGTATGGAAAAATCACATTAAGGGTAGGGTTACAGAGTCATTATTGCAATTGCTGTCAATAAGTTGTACACCTGTAAAAAGCTGAAAGGGCAAAAGTTGCGTGATAGATACTATTTACAACAATGACAAAAAACAGAAAGAATACCTACCGAGACTGCTTATATACAACCCAAAACTCATGGGATTTGGTTCCTTGGTTTAGAGATTTAGGGTCATAGTTCCATGGCACACCTCAGTTTATTAGCCTAATAATATTTACTGGTTCTGCTCTACCTCCTAGATAACTGTGCAGTGCTTGGGGTCTTAAGAGCTTGCAATCAGCTGGCCAAGGCACAACACTGAGTATCTATTCACGTGGAGTAGCAAAGGAAGCAGCAGCATCAGAAATAGAAGAATATGGAACATGTGGCTAACTGCCCATAAACAACTTCTTCCTTTGCCATGAGACCAAAAGAACTAGATGGTGCCCAGCTACCAATACTGAATGTTTCAATCAAACTTCCAAAGAAGAATTCTGATTAAAAGGGGGAAAATGCAGAAAGGAATTTCAAATTCTCATGGACTCCAGACTTTCTGAAGCCACAGAAGCTGGAAGAACTCTTGAAACTATTGCCCTGAGATCATCTTTAAACCTCAAACCAAAAAATACCCTGAAGTCATTCTAAAACCAAACTGTTTAACTAGTTTAAAAAAAAAAAAAGTCTGCCTTGAGTATTATGCCCTGTCAAGATCTATATGAGATCTAAGTGATAACAGCAACTCAAAATGTTAGACAGGAACCTTAAGAGGGAAGTGAGTTTCTGTTAAAGAGAGAGGAATAACTCAGAGGAGGAGGATGAGAATGGTTACACAACTCGAATAATGTAATCAGTGTCACCAAATGCTGTGGGTATGAACTGCTGAAGTGGTGTGTTTTGTTTATTCTCAACAGTGACAACTATGTAACACTTAAATAAATAAGACTCTAACCAAAAAACCCTATGGAGCAGTTCTCCTCTGTCCTGTGGGTTGCTATGAGTAGGAATCAGCTTGATGGCACCTAAATTCAACATGTAAAAATAACTTTTAAATATACCAAGCTTTCTTTCTCTCTCTTGTCAACAATAAAAGTCAGATTCAGTAATTTTCTGCTCATGTTTCTGTGCCCTGGAGTGCAATGTCCCTTCAACACATCACTCCCATCCCATTGCTTACATCATAATGAATACCAAAGGCACCCAAGTAATCAACTCTTTCAAAGTTTCTTTTTACATTAAACCTATTGGAAAGTACAAGGCAAGCTCGCTGCTTCACCTGTAGCACATCCATCTGAGAGCCTCCTCTGGCAGCCCTGACATCGGGAGAGGTCGGGGGCTGAGAACGCACGCTTCTTCTCAACTCTTCTAGAGTTAGCTCGTGGGCTGTGATCTCTGCTTGGATTTTCTGAAAAAGAGATTAGAAACAGGGAAGAATGTCTTTGAAAATATAAGAATAAATGAAATAAAAGTTCCATATGTTGTTGTTGTTACATGCCATCGAGTCAGACCCGACTCATAGCAACCCCTCCTTGGGTTTCCGAGGCAGTATCACTATGGAAGTAGATTGCCTCATCTTCCTGCCGAGGAGTGGCTGGTGTGTTTGAACCTCCAGCCTTCTGGTTAGCAGTCAAGTGCCTTAGGCACTATATTACCAGAGCTCCCAAAGTTCCATATGTTGTTGTTGTTATGTGCCATCGAGTCGGCCCCGACTCATAGCGACCCCTCCTTGGGTTGCCAAGGCAGTATCACTACGGAAGCAGATTGCCCAACCTTCCTTCTGAGGAGTGGCTGGTGGGTTTGAACCTCCAGCCTTCTGGTTAGTAGTCAAGTGCCTTAGGCACTATGCTACCAGAGCTCCTAAAGTTCCATATAGTCATATAATAATTAAAATATTTTGAACCCTATATAAGGCACATCAGGAAAGACCAACTGCTAAAAAAGTACATCATGTTTGGTCAAGTGAAAATGAGGAAAGCCCTCAAAGGGATGGCTTGACACAACAGGTTCAATGGTGGGCTCAACTGCACCAAAGACCATGGAGATGGCATGGGCAATATTTCTTTCTATTATACTTAAATTGCCATGAGTCAATTCGGTGGTAACTACTAACAGTGAGCTTGAATACAGTCCCTGGGTAGTGCAAATGGTTAATGTGCTTATCTACTAAGTCAAAGTTTGCAGACTTGAGTCTGCTCAAAGGTGCCTTGGGAAAAGGCCTGGAGACCTACTTCTGAAAAATCAACTACTGAAAACCCTCTGGAGCCCAGTTCTCCTCTCATACATGTGGGTCACCAAGAGTCAGAACCAACTCAAGGACAACTGGTATTTATTTTATTTTATTTTATTCTGATTTGGGTGAAAGTTTACAGAGCAAATTGGTTTTCCATTCAACAATCCATCTATGTTGTGTTTTGTGACTTTTACTTCAGTCCCCACACTGTAACAGCACTCTTCTCACTTCCCCCTGTGCCCATCTATTCCCTTTGTCCTTCCCATCCCTTCCCATCTTCCTAGCTTTATCCCTGGGCTGTCCTCTTGACCTCATATGCTTGATTGCTCTAATGAGTACATACACTCCTGACATTACTGTTCACCTTATTCACCTTATAGGCCTGTCTATTGTTTGGCTGCCAGTTGAATCACTTCCAGGCTTGAAGGGTGTCTAAGGGCCATTGTCTTAGGGGTTCTATCAGTCTTCATCAGATCAGTCAGCTTGGTCTTTTTTATGATTTTGAGTTTTGTTCCACATTTTCCCCCACTCTGTCCAGGACCTGTTACTGTGATCCCTTTCGGGGGGTCAGCAGTGGTAGCTGGGCACCATCTAGTTCTTCTGGCCTCAGGGTCATTGAGGCTGGGGTTCCCATGTTCTGTTAGTCCTTTGGACTGTTTCCTGCTTCTTTGATTTTCTACTCACAAACTATTGTTATTACTATTATCACAGGATTGTGTATGTAACAGTAGTCACATTTGTTGCCCTTAATTCTTATGCTCCTCCACATATCCTCCACTTCCTTGATCATTTTGTGTTGACCTCTCCCTTACTGTATATTGCCTTTCCTTTCACTCAAGTTAATATATTAATACACAGAAGGAATTGTTCTTTGACAGGTACCAGGGTGGGAAGGGGAAGGGAGGGACAATCATGTATTAAACTGATTTTTTTAATAAGCTTTAATAATTCCACATTATAATAAAAGGGGCACACTGTATTTTGCAGGACTATATACTATGTACATTCTAAGGTCTTTGCATTTGTCATTGCTAATGCTCACAACTTATTTATAAAAAAAAAACTGTTCCACTTTCATAAAGAGACGATAAAGATTAGGACTATCTTCCAGGGTCTCAAACAGACAGCAAAAGAACTCCAAAACCCATAAACTGCCCTATAAATAAGGTCAATCCTTCTCACTAATTCTTAGCTTTCTTTGGATGGCAGAGCTTGCTTCAAGCTGGAGAAGCCATTACATATGCTCTCTTTCCAACGAAAAAGCCCTCAAATCCCTGGCAATACCTGTGCTTCCTGTGGAACTTGGAAGGCATCTATTCGATCCGTCAAGTACGTTGTGAGCTGCTTATCAAGCTCAGTTAAGCTCTCCTGCAAGACCTGAAGCATGTGGTCAGTTTCCCGCAGGACCTGCAGTTGCTTTTCCAAGGAGATCTGCTTGCTCTCTGCCTACACAGGGGAGAAAGTTAATCATTAGTTGCTCAGCACAAATATAAATAACTAAATACAAGGACATACTTATACTCTGAACACCATGAAAAGAAATAGACTATAAGAGCATTACTTGATGACTTGGACTTTCATTATAAATAAATAATAATTAGCAATGATAAGAAATAAAATGTCCTTCTAATATCTTATGTTTCTTGCAATGAGTTACTAATTCTTATTTTTTCTATAAAACCAAAAACCAAACTCACTGACACTGAGTCATATCCAACTCATAGCGACCCCTCCTTGGATTTCTGAGGCAGTATCTCTACAGAAGTAGATAACCCAACCTTCCTCCTGAGGAGTGGCTGGCACGTTTGAATCACCAGCCTCCTGGTTAGCAGTCAAATGCCTTAGGCACTATGCCACCAGAGCTCCCAAACCAAACACTGCCGTGGAGTCAGATCCAACTCATAGCAACCCCTCCTTGGGTTTCCAGGCGGTGTCTCTGCAGAAGTAGATTGTTCAACTTCCCTTCTGAGGAGTGGCTGGCGCGCTTGAACCACCAGCCTTCCGGTTAGCAGTCAAATGTCTTAGGCACTACGCCACCAGAACTCCCAAACCAAACACTGCTGTTGAGTCAGATCCAACTCATAGTGACCCCTCCTTGGGTTTCCGAGGCGGTGTCTCTGTGGAAGTAGATTGTTCAACCTTCCTTCTGAAAAGTGGCTGGCGTGTTTGAACTGCCAGCCTTCTGGTTAGCAGTCAAATGTCTTAGGCACTATGCCACCAGAGCTCCCAAAGCAAACACTGCCATCAAGTCAGATCCAACTCATAGCAAACCCTCCTTGGGTTTCTGAGGTAGTATCACTAAGAAAGTGTATTGCCCAACCTTCCTTCCGAGGAATAGCTAGTGGGTTTGAACTGCCAGCCTTCTGGTTAGCAGTCAAAAGCCTTAGGCACTATGGCACAAGATAAAATATAAAAATATTAAGATTTCCTACATAATATATTGGGCAATCCTACTTCTCTAGTGATACTGCCTCAGAAACCCAAGGAGGGGTTGCTATGAGTCGGGGCCAACTTGAAGGCATATAACAGCAACAACAATATAATATATTAAAAAGAGGATAAAAATGTATTATAAAATGAATTATAAAAGTATTACAGATTACCAGTAAGACATAAACTGTAACAAGAATGTCTATCAATTCACATACCTATGGTCAGCTGATTTTTAACAAGGGGGCCAAGTTCATTCAATGAGGCAAAGACAGTCTCGTCAATAAATGGTGTTGGGAAAATTGGATTTCCAAATGAAGTAAAATGAAACAGATCCATTCCTCACACCATACACAAAACACATTCAAAATGAAGCAAGGCCCTAAATATGCAAACTAAAATCATGAAATTCTTAGAAGAAAATACAGGAGGAAGATACGGAATGTGTAGCTAACTGCCCATAAACTGTCCCCTCTGCCATGAAAACAGAAGAACTGGATGGTGCCTGGCTATCGAATTTCTGATCAAAGATTCCACAAAAGAATATTTACAAAAGGGGGGGAGGGTACAGAACAGAATTTCAAATTCTCATGGACTACAGACTTTCTAGAGCCATGGAAGATGAATGTACCCTTGAAACTATGACCCTGAGGTAATCTTTAAACCTTAAAACAAACTTTAAACCTTAAATCAAAAATACACCCTGAAGTCATCATAAAACAAAATGACAGCTGAGCTGAACTAGTAAAAAATGTCTGCCTTGAGCATTACACTTTTTTAAGAACTATGCATATGAGACAAAAGTGACAACAACTTGAAAGATTAGATAGGAACCCTAGGGGGCAATGAGTTCATGTTGATGGAAAAAGGGTGAGAATGACCGCACAAGTCAAAGAATGTACTAAATGTCACTAAATTGTACTTGTAGAAACTGTTGAATGTATGCTTCGCTGTGTACAGCCTAAATAAAATGTAGAAAAAGAAAGAGTACCCATCAATAGCATCTCTATTGATACCTGAATCTCTTTCAAAGTCTAAAATAAGTTCTACAGATATAGGTTTGCATTAAACAACTATTTGCTGCACAACTATTTGGATTAAGCGTGATGCTATTCATGACATAAACATCTACAGTTATTATTTAATATGTATTAGAAAGCTTCTGAAATCCACTCTCCTTTCCTAAAAAAGAATCCTCTCCTTCCTGTAATTCCTGACATGAGCATGTTTTTTATGGTACATCCTGAATATGTAACTAAGGGATCTGTGACACTTCATAACAGCCTATTTGTACCTCTGGTGACCCTACTGTTTATTAGGAAGATATGAGTTATAATTATATTATTTCATTCTATGATGACTATATATTATACTACTGTATATTATTATATACTACTTTTATAATATACACTATTATATATAAGGAGTTCTGGTGGCATAGTGGGTAAGGAATTCAGCTGCTAAACCCAAGGATGAGAGTTCAAACCCACCAGTTGCTCTGCCAGAGGAAGATGAGACTTCCTTTCTGCTTTCATAAAGATTTACAACCTTGGAAACCCAATGGGGGTCACTACGAGTTGGGATCCACTCAATGGCAGTGGGTGTAATATTATATACAGCTATATATGATCCTAAGGGGCACCTAACCCAAGCCATGGGATTGTCAATCACCTCATATGAAAGGTGGACAATGAATAAGCAAGACCAAAGAAGAACTGATGCCTTTGAATTGTGGTGTTGGCAAAGACTACTGAAAATACTTTGGACTGCCAGAAGAACAAACAAATCTGTCTTGCAAGAAGTACAACCAGAATGTTCCTTAGAAGCAAGAATGGCCAGACTTCGTCTCATCTACTTTGGTCATGTTTTCAGAAGGGAACATTCCCTGGAGAAGAATACCATGCTTGGTAAAGGAGAGGGTCAGTGTAAACAGGGCAAACGTCAGTGATATGGACTGACACAGTGACTGCAACAGTGGGCTCGAGCACAGGAAGGACTGTGGACGGCGCAGGAACAGACAGTGCTCTGTTCTGCTGCATACAGGGTCGCTATGAGTTGGCTCCAACTTGACGGTACCTAACAACAACACAATATGATCCTTAATTGAAATTAAATAGCTCACAGGTAAAACTATCTCGGAGACATTTTTTTTAACTGTCAGTTCTATCTGCCTTACAAATGTTACATCAATTCGTGCTCCACCTACTACTTCAAAGTCCCCATTAACGTTGTGACCAACTTCTCTTTCTTGAGGTCAGCGCCATATCACTGACACCTGTCAGTACTCATGCATGTCCTGAGCCTTACCAGGTGGCTCAGTTCTTCATATCGGCCATTGAATGCCTCCAGTTTCTCACTGATTATGTCATCAAGAATCCCTCCGTCAATCAGAGTTTGGCCAAGTTCCCGGATCTGAGTGCGGTTATCCGCTGGGTGGCGCAAAACTGATTCCAGAGACTGTACAGATAGGGAAAAAAATTATGCATTTCCAGACAAAAATGAATCAAGGGTCCTACAACTGCTGTTTTTTCAATCAAGTATTTCCCTTTTCTAGAAATCTATCATATGGAATGAGATCAGAAATTAATTCATAAAACTACTGTACATGGTGTTATAATAAATGCACATTGTGGAAAAGCTAAATACAAATAATAATATCTAACAACATAAATCTTAAATGAAAGCTACTAAGGAAGCACATGGGAGCTCTGGTAGCATAGTGGTTAAGACACTTGCCTGCTAACCAGACGGCTGGTGGTTCAAACCC
>NW_006921813.1:4861896-4865000 GCF_000298275.1 Orycteropus afer afer | reverse complement strand
GCCCAACCTTCCTTCCGAGGAGTGGCTGGTGGGTTTGAACCGCCAGCCTTCTGGTTAGCAGTCAAATGCCTTAGGCACTATGCTACCAGAGCTCCTTTGCCCCAAATAGGAGGAATCTATTTGATTAGGATTTTGAAGAAAGAACTCAGTTTGGACATCCGGGGTTTGCTATCTTTAGGATATGCTGGCTAACAGAAGGCCTGGGCTCCATATGAGTTATGCTTATGAGACCAAAAGTCAGCAAATTTTATTAAAACAGGCCTGATAGTAAATATTTTCAGTTTTATGGGCCACACCCAGAATCTCCCACAGATTCTTCTGGGTTTTTTTGTTTTGTTTTGTTTTGTTTTTTCTTTTTTTAACAAGCCTTTAAAAATAGGAAAACCATTCTTAGTTCATGGACACTCAAAAACAGGGTGAGGCACCTTTGGCCCTTGGGGTGTAGTTTGCTGATCTGGCTCAGATTAAAAGCAAAAAGAGGTGGATTCTGTACTCCCAAATTTCTACAAGCAGAAAGCAGGCTGAGAAATGTACTCGGCTGCAAGCACAGCCCATTTCCCATGAGAAAGGAGGGCAGGCTCACAGAGAACTGGTTGCTCCTAATCAAAAAAGAGCAAGGGCCCTAACTACGACGCCTAGCTAGACTTCAGAATTACTATGGACCCACCCACCGCCATCAGGTTGACTCCAACTCATAGTGATCCTACAGGACAGAACAGAACTGCCCCATGGGGTTTCCAAGGCTATAAATCTTCATGGAAGGAGACTGCCTCATCTTTCTCCCACGGAGTGGCTAGTGGGTTTGAACCACCAACCTTTTTGTTAGTAGCCAAATGCTTTCACCATTGTGCTACCACCAGAGCTCCTTTACTGTGGACCAGGGATTGCTATTTACCATGCACTCCTTAGACTTTTCTAAGTGGAAGTCTTTACTGAGATTTTCCTCTTCCTGTCTCACGACTGTGCAATGGGGATGTGCAGCACAGATAACTTGTCTTTTTAGTACCCGGTCTCTGATTCAAGAAGTGCCATTACCAAAGCACCGGTACCTGAAGAAACTGTTCCAAGGAACCACATGTGCTTTTGGACCTGATACAGATAAAAAGGGACCAGCGTGGTGCTGTATTGAATGAGACTTTAGGGGCCTTTGCGAGAGTGAGTGCATTTTGCAAATGGGAGAGATGTAAATAATCTGTGGCCAGAGTTAACTATGGTGGATTAAAGATGGTCACAAATTCTATGCCACTATTCACATCAAGAGGGGAAGTCATTCTCTCCTCTCTTATAATCTGAATTGGTTTTGTGACTTGCTTGAACCAAAAAAATGCTACAAAGATGACACGTTTCCAAATGTCAGACCTAGCCTTTAAAAGATCAGACAGTTGAGTTAAATTAACAGACTGACTCACAATAAAGAATAGCACCTGTGAGTACCGCACATCTTAAAAAAAAAATCACCTACATGTGACCAGTCAACAATTACTCTAAAGGAAAGATGAAAAGGTAAGGGGACAGAGACACCATTACTGGAAAGGAAACATCCAGAATGGAACTAATGAGAATGCTGACACACTGTGAAAAAAATGGAACCAAGGTCACTGAATAATTTGGGTAGTAATTGTTAAATGGGATGCTAATTTGCAAACTTTCACAATAAAATACAATAAATTATTATTATTTAAAAAAAGAAAAGGAACAGATAGCTTCTTCAGCTTTCTCCCAGCTGCTATAGTAAAAAGAAACTGTAAAGATGAGAGGCCACAGAGAGAGATTGGCAGATAAGAAGCCATCTTGAACGCCCCAGGTGAGCAAGCTACATGAATGACCTACACCTCTACCACATGGGGCAGGAGAGTTACCCAGACGAGCTAAATCAATCCACAGAGTTACAAGAAATAATGAACTGGACAACTCTGGTGGTGGTTTGTTATCTAGCAAGAGATAAAGGAAACATTTAAGTGTTTACAGTAAAAATATAAAGACATTAATGAGAAGAGCATACACCAACTTCTGGATAATGATTACTTCCAGGGAAGGATACAGAGGGGGGATGAGGCGAAAGGAAAGAAGCCGATTCTGTAATACTATCTATTTTGTTTTTAAAAAACTGGATAAAATGCAACATAAGTCATATTTAGGGGGTGAGTGTAAAGATATATGTAGTATACTCTTCTACAAATTTGAAATGTTTGAGCTTAAAAGTACTTCAAAGGAATCTAGAAATAATCAAGGTGATAAAAAGCAGTCTTTTTCTAATGTAGAAATTTGAGCTGCTTCTTCCCAATATTCTTTGGTAACCCCTGACACAATGTTAAGAGCATTACCATACTGAAACCCAGTATATCTTATTTTGGTTTCCATTGCCAAAGACACCAAAGTCTCATCTTTCTTCTCTCCTCTGTACCACTTTTTCTCATACTTTTCCTGTTCTTCTCTCAAAGAAAAGCTCTCAAAATAATTACAAATTTCAACAGTAATTCTCAAAGTAATTCCAAACCTTCAAATTATTTATTTCATTCCTCATTCTAAACGTTACCATCTTGGAGTCCAAAGGCAGCTTGAAGGAATGACATGGAGTGCACACTGGCCTTCTGTGAGCTTAGGATTAACCTAGGGACTCCGTTCATTATTTAAATATATTATCAATTGCTGTACTGGCTACAAATGAGTAAGAGAAACAAAAAGGAACAGTACGAAAGATGGTTCTGCCAGAGAGAAAAACATGGACAAGGTTATAGGAAAATTCAATCTCATGATCATTCATTACAATTTAAGATTAGCTATACATAATATTGTATGTTCATGGAATTCAAAATTCTCAAATGAGTAGCAGTTGGTGTTTTATGTTAGATAATATATTAATATTAAAGAATGAAGATCTGTGTGAATTGTTCCTTCCTCATTAATCAGTCTCAACTAAAAATATTTATCTTAGCACAAAATAGATTCAAAACAAGTAATGAGTTAATTCATTTTAAATATTGCATTTATGATTTTTTACTATTTTATGATTGACCTCAAACATTTGCTTTGAAGAAATAAGATTTTATTCTAAATTGAAATGCCTCATTTCAATATGACAAATCACACTCATGTAAAATAAA
>NW_006921813.1:4845283-4861050 GCF_000298275.1 Orycteropus afer afer | reverse complement strand
AGAAGGCTGGTAGTTCAAACCTCCCTACCCCACCCCCAGCCACTCCTCAGAAGGAAGACTGGACAATCTACTCCAGTAGAGATACTGCCTCAGAAACCTAAGGAGGGGACACTATGAGTAGGAACAGCCTTGATGGCAGGAAGTGTTTTTTTTTTTTTTTTTTAAGGCATTTGACTGCTAGCCACAAGACTGGCTGGTTCACCACCAGCTGCTCTGCAGAAGGAAGATGGAGCAATCTGCTTCCATGAAGACTTACCACTGCAGAAACCCAATGGGGGTCACTATAAGGAGGAATTGACTTCATGGCAGTGAGTTTAGTTTGGTATTTTGTTTCCTTTTTCACAGCCTATTATCTAAAAATCCCATTTCTTTTATGATCTAGGCCTTTTCTAAAAATGGAGTTTTTCCACGATAACAGAAACAGTTTAGTTTTGTCTCTGCTCCTTGCTTGCTTGTAATTTGCAAGGCTGGACAGGACATTACAGAGTTTATGTCTCAAAACAAGCATCACTCAAAACAATGCCATACCTCCAGCGTGTGGCACTTTCCTCGAATTCTGTTACAAAGAAGTTGGTAATTCTCCAGCACAACGCTCAGCTCAGATGTCAATTCCTGGCCACCAGAGGGCACTTTTGCAGCTAATAACTTGATGTTGTCCTTGAGAATCTTCACTCTCACCTCCTTCTGCAACACATCCTCTTTCGCCCTCTGTTCCAAGAAAGGATGAACTTGAAAAATGTCTCCCACTCAGTACACAATCTTTTCTCAAATAACTAAATAAAAATTAAAGTTTTTAAGTAAATCTAGATGCCTAATTTGAACACGGTTTAGGCAATCACTAAAGACCTCTGAGAGGAGCTCTGGTGGTGCTGTGCCTAAGGCACTTGACTACTACTAACCTGAAGGCTGGCAGTTCAAACCCACCAGCCACTCCTCGGGCGGAAGACTGGGCAAACATCCGTAGAGATACCGCCTCAGAAACCCAAGGCGGGGTCCCTATGGTCAGTACCAACTCGATGGCAGTGAATTTGTTTTTTTTGTTTGTTTGTTTGCTTTAAGGACTTCTGGTGGCGTAGTGGGTAAGGCATTCAGCTGTTAAACAGGTCAATGGTTCAAACCTACCAACTGCTCCATGGAAGGATGAGGCAATCTACTTCCATAAAGATTTACAGACTTGGAAACACAATGGGTATTGCTATGAGAAGCAATCAACTTGATGGCAGTGGGTTTGGGATTTTTTGTTTCACAGGCAATCACTACAATGAGTGTTTTTAAAGTGAGAACGTTAACTATAAAATGTCACTCATTGTATCAGCCAATGTACACAGTCTCACACAAATATTTTCATTTAATAATATCAGTGTTAACACTTAAGTTATCCTATTATGCTTACTGGCATTAAATATTTTCAAATTCTGGGTCTGAGTAAGATTTGAAGCCAATTAATTTTAACTGACCATTGGAGGTCTGAGTATATTAGGCCCATAAATGAATTTTCACAAAAATTGAGGTGACATCAAGGTAGAGAAAATGTTAAAATTTTTCTCAAATAATTTAAGCATAGTTTTTTTCTCCTGGGACATAGATACATCTATTCTTCTGATAATTAACATTTCAAAGGTGATAATGACACAGGAAAGGTCTGATCCAGAAATAGCTTCTTCCCTGACTTACCCGTCACGCTTAAGATAAATTATTTAATATTAAGAAAAATCAAGCTAAAAAGGCCTTTTCACTCTCCCTTTTAGCTTTCTTTACTGCTTGCTGGTTTTCACCTTCCCTGGGTTGGGGCAAAGTAATTAAATGTATGTTGTTGTTGTTGTTTGCCATCGAATCGGCCACGACTCATAGCGACCCCTCCTTGGGTTTCCGAGGCAGTATCACTACGGGAGTAGGATTGCCCAACCTTCCTTCCAAGGAGTGGCTGGTGGGTTTGAGCCACCAGCCTTCTGGTGAGCAGTCAAGTGCCTTAGGCACTATGCTACCAGAGCTCCCAATTAAATGTATAGTAGTTTTAAAAAGTTCTAATGGCTGTTTGGAGGGAGCTCTGGTGGCATAGTGCCTAAGGCATTTGACTGCTAAACAGAAGGCTGGTGGTTCAAACTCACCAGCCACTCCTCAGAAGGAAGACTGGGCAATCTACTTCCGTAGCGATACCCCCTCAGAAACCCAAAGAGGGGTCACTATGAGTTGGATCTGACTAGACAGTAGTGAGTCTGGTTTTTAGTTTGAAGAATAAAAATAAAAAGATAAAATGTTGCCCAATTGAGGACTTTAATCTTTAGTCTTTTACACTCTCACACGTAATGACTTAAAAAAAATCACAAAACTCAAATGCCAATAGTTTAAAGGAAGAGAATAAATGAAACAAGCTGATACTTAACATGGCAAGTTATGTTAAAATACCTTATATACTCCACATTTAACTCACTGCTGTCGAGGCGGATCAGCAATGCCTCCTTTGGTTTCCGAGGCAGTGTCACTACGGAAGTAGATTGCCCCATCTTCCTTCTAAGGAGTGGCTGGTGGGTCTGAACCGCCATCCTTCTGGTTAGCAGTCAAATGTCTTAGGGACTATGCACCAGAGCTTCCTATTTTAAATGGCGGTTTTCAAAAAATGTTCCACTAAAAAAGATGTTTCAGTTAAAAATCTACAACTTCCATAAAGGTCCCTGGTCACATTTACCAGGAGCTGTAGTGATGTAGTGGTTAAAGCATTCAGCTGCTAAGCAAGTGGTCAGCGGTTTAAACCCACCAGCTGCCTCACAAAGAGAAAGTACCAATGATTTTGAAGTGACTCTTTTATTTTATATAAAAAACAAGTGTCCAAGACCACTGACATAGGACACGTAAGTTTACAGGAAATAAACCCTGCAGATCCAACTGCTATCAAATCCCTTGTCCATTTCCCACTGCTCGTCAGTTGCCAGCAAGTCTGCTCCAACGCACAGTGGTGACCTTATACAGGACAGAACAAAATGTTGCCCCATCACTTACCATTTCCATGATCACTGGTATGTTTCTAACTGACTTGAGAAGTCCCTCATTTCTCATACACACACACACACACACACACACAAAATCTTCCTCACGTCTAGTACCAAAGATTTTAAAGTGACATCCCAAGGTTCTAACGTTGTCTCAGGGGCTCTCATGGATTCGATGCATGAGCTTCCTTGGACAATTAAAATCATAACACCTCCTCTTCTTTTCTTTTCTTTTTTTTTTTAATTTGAAATTCTACTATGAAAGATCGTATGTACATACTGTGCTTTCTCGCTAGATAGGTAGGTAGGTGGGTAGGCGTATGGTGGGTGGGTGGATGGGTGGTTACATGGATAAAGTTATTTTGAAGAGGAAAGGGGAGGCATAAAATCTATGAGGCTGCCTGTGCCAGCCTCACCTTCATTTCTTCCACAGCACTCTCAAGCTCTTCTGGTGACTTGTATTCAAAATCCCTCTCCAGGTATTCTTCCTCAGCTTGGGCCATCCATTCCTGCATCTCTGCCAAGTCTTTCTTTAGGTTCACCGCTTTCTCCTGGCTTTCAGACAATCTGTTTTTTTGAATAACAATCTAGAAGGAAAAAAATCCCAAATAAAGACATTTTAACACATGAAGAGTCAAGTTCAAGTTTTTAATATTTAAAGACAAAATGTAACTTTTCATGTTTTAAAATTTGCGGTAAAATCCTTTACACATTTTGTGCTGATGCAGTGGGATATAAATGATAATGAAGAAAATAATTATAACTGGGACCCTATTACCACATTTTGGATATTAATCTGAAAATATCTATTATAATTTTTTAAATTAATAATCTGTGGCAGAGGAATCCCACACATAGGAATCTAACCTACTGCAATAAAAGCATATATGTCAGAGACATTCATTATAGCATTGCTTAGTATTGGGAAAAAAACAGAGGCAACCAAGATATCAATTTTCTCATTTTTGATAGGATTACTTATTAAAATACCAATTTTAAAAATGAGGAAAAGGAGACTTCTGCTATTAAAGAAGTTGATAAAACACTGTACGTTTTTTGCTTTGGTGATCAATTTTATTTGTACATTCACACAGACGTCAAAACACGGTCATCAGAGAATAGGTATTTCCAGAGGTCCTCAGCGGGACACCAGAACCACACACAGACTTGTTTTCAGGGAGGAGATTCCGTTCCACAGTAATAGACGTTTTACATACTCAGCCTCTTGCTCAAACTGAACCTTGCCAGGGTTTGCTTGGCTGAGAAGCAGACAGAAATCAAATGCCAGTACAGGAATAGGATGGTTCTCCCAAGAGTAGGGAAGAATACTTACCGGCTTTCCTGTTCCCTTCTTCCAAACAGGATCCCAGTCATAAAAATAACCAGGGACAAACAGGTGCTTTAATCTCACTGCCCCCACATGGCACTCCACGGCCTGCTGTCAGCAGTATCCACCCAGCCTGGCTCCCCAAGCCCCAGCTGAGAATTTTTTTTTTTAAACCTGGAGAGCTCTTTTTTAAAAAACTATTTTTTTAATTTTTTAACATTAACACATTTCTGAATCCACTTTTAAACAAGTCTAGTACTGGTTCCTGTTAGTGATATAATTTTCATGGGTCCAAAGAGAAATTGAAAAAAAAAAACCAGTGACTTTGAAAAGCTCAAAATTGTAATTAATTATTCTACAATTATATCCTTTTGGGGGGAGAAGGTATTAAAATATATTTTCTTTCATAATATTATCACACCTTCTGTGTGACATTACACTTGAAATAAAATCCAAATTCCAAGTCCAGATATAATCCATCCATCCCTGCCTACCTCCTAAACTCATAATTTAGCATAATTCTCTACCCCACTAACTCCTCTCTCAACTCTATTCGAGCTGCAGGGCTTTTAAACGTGCCATGCTCCCTGCTTGAATGATCTTACCCGGAACCACAGGGGCTCATCTCTTCCTTTCTGCAGTTCTCTGTTCAAATATCCCAGTCTTAGGAAGCCCTTCCCTGACCACCTTATTTGAAATAGTTCACCTTGCCCTAACACCTCATTAGCACTACTTGATATTACCTTATGATATTATTCCTTATCCATCTGCCTCACTTAAATGTAATCTTTCTAAGATGAGGAATTCTTTTTTTGGTCCAATGCTGTATTTCCAATGCCTATAATGATGACTGATCAATAGGTATGCATATTAACGAACACAGTTGATTAATAAATATTTTCAGCATAATTTATTAATGGCATTGACTTTTTGTTGTTGTGTGCCACAGAATGTGCCAAGGAGAAGTGTCCCATAGGGTTTCCAAGGCAGTCATCTTTGTGGAAGCAGACTGCCACATCTTTCTGCCGTGGAGTGGCTGGTAGATTCAAACCATGACCTTTCAGTTAGCAGGTAAGCTCTGAAGCACTATGCCACCAGGGCTCGTGAATGGCTGAGATTACGATGTAGCAAATTCAAATGTCCTGGTGGTAAGGAGGTGTCATAAATGTATGAATCAAGCTAGATTCAAGAAGAAGGCTAAGTCCTGGGCCAAATTAGACAGTAATTGCCCTCCCTTAATTTAAAATAATACGCATCCTTTCCATGCCCCCAACTTGCCACTCATTTGTAGCTCTTCCTGTCCACTGTTTTCCAAACTGGATTGCTTGGAAAATTAATTCAGTTGGTTAACACAAACCACTGTATACATCTCTGGAAAATCATAGACAATAAAATTGAAAAACTCACCTCCTTGCTGAATTTCTCCAGTTGGGTTTGGCAGTCACCGAGTTTTGTTTGTACCCAGGTTTTGATTCCAGCAACTGGACAGCTTTGAAGGTTAGCTTCTATTTCTTTCATGTCCTTCAGAGATGATTCAACTACTTCTATTTCATTAACAAATACCTGGACATATAAAATAAGCCCATGCTGAGTTGATGTTCTATGTAACTGGACATAATAATTATAGTTTGCTGCTGATATCCCTGAAAAAACTTTAAGAACAGACTGCTTGGGAGGCAGGACTTCTAACTACTTCTTAAATATTGCATCATAATAAATTCATTCCCTTTGGTGGTTCAGATAGCCATCTGCCGAATTAGACTGAAAATACCTGACTCTCAGCAGGGCACAGAGCTTTCAGTTAATCTAGAGAAGCCGAAGGAGCTCACCTAATACAAGCTGTATACAGTATTACTAGCAGATGTCATTTCTTAAATGTGTTTTCACCATGTGGCATAATAACAGCCATATGTATAAGTGGTGGCTATTACACTAACACTGTAGTATAAAATGGCAGCTCTTAATGAACTAAAATTGTTCTATCAAAATTCCATAACCACAGCCAAAAAGAAAAATATGGATCCCAAAAAGAAAAATATGAATCATCAGTCTTCTTTTATTAGCCACAAAGTCAAAAACAGTATACCATAAAAGATATTTTATGTAGGCTTATGGTCATGGCATATGCTTCCAATTTTAACAGTAACAGTAAATAACAAAGGAAAAGTAGGAAACGTGATAGATTACAGCTAGACCCCCAGGTCAGCAGAACTCACAGAGCATTGGTCAAGCTGCCTCTGCAGCCCTTCAGCGTCTCCTTGGGAAGCCTGCTCTTTCATTAAGAAGTCTTTCACCCCATCCATCCACTTCTCAATGACTTCTGAATCAGTCTAAATCGAACACAATAACAAAGGGGGACATTACTCAGTGACACTCAGCCTACTCTATCTCCAGATGCACTGCTACTTGGGGAAAAAAATATTCCCTTTCAGCCTCTGGTAGCATCATTTTCATTTGTTTCTTTTAAAAAACCTTCCAGCTTCCAAAGTAATTATTTTCTCCATTCTTGAGTAAACTCCTGAGATGAACAACTTAGTGATCATTCGACAAATTTCAAAACACTCTGCAGTGAACCAAGTGATGATGCTTTAATGTAAGCGATACCTATGATCAAATGTTCAAATGAGAGACTAAAAGGCTTTATTGGCTATGATCAACTGAAAACTCTTCTGTTCACATAAAATCTAAAACGAATTTTCTAACAAAGTTAATGACTCAAAGCAGGAATGAATAAATAGCATCGTGGAGAAGATGAAATAAATTGTTCCTAGTTCTGGGAGCTGGATACCTTGTTATCAGAGAACCAAGGACAGCCCACTGTCCAGCTCCATTCTTTCATCCAGCATTTACTGGTCACCCACAGTAATCCAGTTACTGTGTATGGTGAAAAAAAGAAACATTCCTTAGGGAGAAAGAGACTTCACAGAGGAGGGAATATTGGAACTGAGCCTTAAAGAATGCAAATTAAGTAGGTCCAACATGACTTCAGATACCATAGTAAAGTCATGGGCATTTCCTGTCAAGGCCTCCAATTCCATCACTGGTCAGTCTGTCTTGTTATTTCCCTTGTATTGGAGTGAATTTATTTCCCTGTACCTTCTTCCATTTTTTGTGCATCATTCATCTCTAAGAGTGAAGAGAAATTTACTACCCTGTTCAAAAAAGCCTTGTCGTTTTTTGTTTTGTTTTCAGTAAGTATGTGGGACTGGGACTAGAGTATCATACAGTAAGTATATGTGTAACTTTATAAGGAACTGTTGAACTGTTTCCCATTGTGGGAAGCCCTTCAGTTTTGAAAGCAGCCACATGTCATCTCTTACTCTTCCATTGGTTAAACATAACCAATTGTTTCCAAGCTATCTCATAGGATAACCATGTACACGCTCACCACTCGGATGAACATGTGCTGGAAACTACATCAATTTTGTTAATGCCCTTAAAATATACCACTCGGAACCAAGAAATATTCTCTATAGAATGGTGGAATGAAAACCAAAGATTGAAACTAACTGGCATCTTACTTATGATATTACATTCATATATTGTCCTATTATGCATTAGGCAAATCTGCTGCATAAGACCTCTTTAAAATCTTAAAAAGCAAAGATGTCATTTTGATGACTAAAGTAAACCTAACCCAAGTCAGTGTCTTCAATCACCTCACATGCATGCTGAAGCTGAACAATGAGAAAGGAACCAAAAGAAGAACAGACACATGAACCAGGGTGTTGGCAAAGAATACTGAAGGTATCATGGACTGCGAGAGAACAAACAAATCCATAATGGAATGAAGACAGCTGGAATGCTCCTTGGAAGCAAGGATTCCAAGTCTTCATCCTGCTTACTCTGGGCATCAAGAGAGATCGATTCTTGGAGAAGGACATAGTGCTTGGTAAAATAGAACATCAATGAAAAAGACTATGACCCTCAATGAGGGCTGCAAACAGTGGACTCTGAACATACCTACTATTGTGAAGATGACACAGGACTGGGCAATGCTTCATTCTGTTATACACAGGGTCGCTGTGGGTCAGAACCAACTCGACAGCACCTAACAACAATAGTGCCATCCAGAATTGTGTTTCATTTTTCTCCTTGTAGGGTTGCTTCTTCTTTCTCTTCTTTTTTCAGTTGTAGCCATTCACAACAGTACCGTTAATTGAAACTCCACTACTCCCATTGTAACTGCCCCAAAATTATATTTTCTCTCTCTCATAGAGTCTAATTAACTTCTGTAATGCTTCTAGGACTTGAGATTTATAAATATTTAATTTTGCCTTGTTAATTACATTAGTTAAGAATATAACACAACAAGCTAATAAAATAAATTTAATTTTGGTCTCTCCACTTTCATATTAGGTATTCTTCCTAGCTTCCTCTTATCTGCCAATCTGACAAAGAAGTATCCTTTATCTATTGGGTTTTTTGGTTGGGTTTTGGGTTTTTCCAGGTGAATAATAAGGTCAATGACAGTGCCTAGCTTATAATTCCCCCAATGGAGACACCATGTCATTCATTAATCAACAAACTTTGCACTTTGGTTTCAAAATACAGGAATCTACATAATGAATACTAGTTTTCCATCCTCTTTTAAAGTTTACTGTAAGAGATTTTCTCCAATACTTTGCTTAAATCAAGACTTAGCAAGATGATAGTCTGGGACATTATCTGGACTAAAGAGCTGTACAGCAACCCCTCCTCTAATGTAAGATTCTGAGAATCTAATGATCTAATCATCTCATATTCCTCCTACTCGAGAATAAATTTAAGAAAAGCATTATTAATGGCTCATTAGTGGTTCCTATGTTGGCTCCTGGTGACCACCACATTCTTTCCTAATATGTATGTGATCAAGCTTGTATTCAAAGGTCTTTAGCATCTAGAAACTAATGTTCCTTCTTATTTATGACATTCATCCACCTCCACTGCTCTGGTAATTTCTTACAAAATGCATGAAGTGGCCCTGAGGTCATGGGTAGAAATCCCACCGGTAACTGAGATGCATATTTATGTCTGTGAGAATCAGAAATGCATCTTTTGGAGGATCTGGGTGGTTCTCCCATCAGATTCATCGTTCAAGCACTAATATAGTCTCAGTCATGACTCTTCTATACTTTCTTAATTTGTAGGCCATTCTCTGATGAAGACAGAAAACAAAAAGAGCAGTTAGCCCTTTCTGACTCCTCTATTAGTATTATGCCACTCAATCCAAGCCCTTCCTTATTCTCCCTATTCCAAACACAGCTTTGAAACCCTTTTAGTCACTCTGTGCACTTTATCTCAACCTTCCTTACTCACTGGTCTACAGCCTCTCTGTCACTATCTTCCTGTTGTTTTTTCTGTTGTTATTCGGTGCCGTCAAGTCGGTTCCGACTCTGCAACCCTACATATAGCAGGATGAATCACTGCCCAGTCATGCACCATCTTCACAATCCTTGCTGTATGTGAGCCCATTGTTGCAGTCACTGTACCAATCAGTCTTGTTGAGGGTCCTTCCCTTTTACGCTGACCCTGTACTTTACCAAGCATGACATCCTTCTCCAGAGAACGGGCCCTTCTAACCCCATGACCAGCATAGGTGAGATGAAATCTGTCCATTCTCACTTCCAAGGAGCAATCTTCATAGGCCCATTAAACTCATATGGATTTTGACTGGGTGTCTCTACTTCTGTGTTTGCTCCAGCATTCTAGTACCCTATCCTAGAAAGCGTCTCGGGAAGACATACCATTAGTTTAAGGCAAGTTGGGTGGGGTGCACAGAAAGACAGAAGTTCCTTGGAATGAAGAGAAAGTATGAATGTATCTATAGAGTTCATAAAATATGAAAGACTTTCATTGTTCATCTAACTTAAGGAGCCCTGGTGGTACAGTGGTTAAGCACTCGGCTGCTAACTCCAAGGTAGGCAGTTCAAACCCACCGGCTGCTCTGTGGGTGAAAGATGTAGCAGTTTGCTTACGTAAACATTTACAACCTTGGAAACCCTAAGGAGTAGTTCTACTCTGCCCCACAGGGTCACTATGAGTTAGAATCACTTCAACGGCAATGTGCTTGGATTTGGTTTCATCTAATTTGCTGTCACAGATTCTTATACTTTTCATATCTGCTCTGAACTTTTGGAAAATTCAGGTAGCATTACCACTATGTGACTGGGTAATCCCGTCAACCTAGGTTTGAATATTACAATCTGATAGTCTCCTGGGCCAAAGATTTTTCAGAACTGATGGAGAAGCATTCTCCTTCAGGACGAAAATGGGGAAGCAGTTTCATCACAATCAGCTCTGACTGAATAAAGAAAGCAGCCTGAGCTGCCCCATTTGCTGGGAAACCAGAACCAAGCCCATTGCCAATGAGTCCATGCCAACTCATGGTGACCCCACACAATGGAATGGAACTGCTGCTCAGGGTCTCCTGGTTGTGACCTTTCCAGAAGCAGATTGCCAAGGCTCTCTTCACAGCACCAGTGGGTGGGTTTCAACGCCAACCTTTAGGTTAGCAGTGTAGTGCAAGCCATCAGTGTCACCCAGGGACAGCCACTGGCAAAGGGGAGGAGTTTTATGACCTCAAGTCCCTTCCTCCTTTTTTCCCCATCTTCTATCCCTTCCCCTCTCTCTCAGACACACACAGATCCATGTGGGCAGACCCAATTTACACACACCTGTTCATTCTCTTCCTCCTCCACTTTAACATGAGAAAGACAGGCAAAAGCAACAGACAGAATCAAGCCATGTAAGCACTGATCATCCCAGTAGTAACAGAAGAAACAGACCAGCATCCAAGAAGCCACACCGTTTTCACCACGAGAAGGGCTGCACAAGCCTGGGCTCACTCAGTTCCAACAGAAGCAGCGAGCCCCATGAGAAGAGGTGTCTGCACCAGCCTCTGCACCTTACTAGCCATGTGGCATGAGAAACTAATTTTCCTTCATTGAGCCTACATTGCCCATCTGTAACACGGAGGTAATGCCACTTACTTTCCCTCATTCTTCTGAAAAACAGAGCTAATGCCTGGAAAAGGGCCTGGCACATAGCAGGCATGCAATAAATAGTAGCTGTTGTTATTAAGAGCTAAAATAAACAGTTGCTTGGTGGTGTAGTGCCTAAGGCATGTGACCACTAACCAGAAGGCTAGTGGTTCAAGTCCACCAGCCATTCCTCGGAAGGAAGGTTGGGCAATTTACTTCCATAGTGATACTGACTCAGAAACCCAAGGAGGGGTGCTATGAATCAAGACTGACTCTACGGCAGTGAGTTTGGTTTTTTGGTTTTGGTTTATTATAACCAAGATTAACCATCAAAAAAGAGCTACCACTTCCAAGTTTTGGTTTTTACTTCCCATAAGGAACTCCACAGGAACGAGCAGCTACAGTAAGTGTCTGCCTGCTTATGTATCAGTTGACATCAATGCTTGTTCTATATTGTAATGAAGAGAAACTACAGGCAAATAAATGTTTAAAAGAGCTACTGCTTTTGACGTTTCTAACTAGCCCTGGACAAACAGAGCTGAGAAGCCAATTAGTGAGCGAAGACCTAACTATAGAAACGACTGGGAGCGGTAGGTTCACACAGCATTCTCCATTGCTGCCCCTGTGGCCACACAGGTGTGAGGGGTTGTTTTTCTCAGGACTAAGATCAATACGAGCTACCACCTGGGTGCGGGAACATGTGGAAGGCAGGGACTCTGCCCCATCTCCATAACCCAACAGAACCATCTCTTTGCCTGGAAGGAAAAAACCATCTCGATCCTCTGGAACATATTTTCCTATGCTTTTTGAAAATACCAAAAGACTGCTCATCATTATGTCATTTTTACAACAAAGAGGACACAAAGAATGTGAAGGAACCCACATGAAAACAGTGTTTTTCTATCCATTTAAAAATCACTCAGCTGATACACTTGTGACTTTCTAATCCATAATAATGAGTTTTTAATTTTTCTCCAACTCCATTCATTTGGAGAATGAAAAAATATATGTGAATACAGATATATGAATATAAATATGTATAACTTTCAGGAGATTTCAGTTCTTACAAGGCAATGTAAAAAAATGAGTAAATTTCTAAAATAAATGGCTATCGTTTTTTCACATAAAAAAGTAACTAATAAACCCTAAGGACTAATCTAGGACAGCCATTTCTCAGTCCTATTTATAGTCATAAATTCTCAAATTAACATAAAATTACTAATCCAGTATTTTTGAAAATCAAAATACCAAATATTTTCTCTTGGAAGGGCCAGAATTCCACCCTGGCAATCCCTGCTTGAAAGCAATGATTCAGCAGCATCTTTGATGGGCATACCTGCTGCGGTGCCCCAGGAAAGGAATGTAAGGTCAGTAGAACAAGGCCTTCCTCCGCCTCAGCCCAGCCCCCAACCCAGCCCCCAGGCCAGAGACGGAGAAAATATGAGGCCTGGCCAGTGTAGATTCAAGACAATGAGATCCCAAGGTCCACAACTACTCTCTAGACTGTTTACAGCTAAATTCCTGGCATATTATCTTGCTCCTCCCCCATCTAACAGAATGTCCACAGCTTTCAAGCTGTCTGAGCAGCAATATCTATCCAAGACATAGACAAGAAGACCTGTGAACCCAGATTTGAAACAGTACTTACAGGTGGTGGGTTAGTTTTACAATATTCATTAACCTCAAAACACTAACTTAAAAAGAGCTCTTCATCGTAAAAAGCATTTTCTTAGTAAGGAAAATGACAATAGCATTGCTCCTACGTTTATTCATCTGAGATTAATTAAAATCCTAAACTATAAGGTTTACGACGTGCCAATGTTCCCTTTAATTAAGTATAATGTAAAGAGAGGGGAAATAAAACAACTATATAATCGTGTCAATCACGTTACCTAAAAATAATTCAACAAATGAAAAAAATTCAATCAACCATAATGCATATAGGGAGCTCTGGTGGCATAGTGCCTAAGGCATCTGATTGCTAACCAGAAGGCTGGTGGTTCAAACCCACCAGCCACTGCTCAAGAAAAAAGATTGGGTGCTCTCCTTCATAGAGATACTGCCTCAGAAACCCAAGGAGGGGTCGCTATGAGTCGGGATCGACTCTGACAGCAGTAAGTTTTATACTGCATATAACTCTTAGAAAGGATTTGCCCTAGCATTTTTACCCTAAAATGCTTTCCAAAGTAATTTTGATTCTGGGTTGTGAATCTGAATAGAGTGCCAACGCCTCCCCGTCCACACTCTCTGTTCTGTGTGTGCCTGTGACCGGCCAACAATTGACAAAAGAGGTGTGACTATATGGGTGTCCTGCTACTTACAACAGGCAAGCCCACAGATGTCATAGATCCAACCTCATTAGGAAAGTGAGAATGGGTAAACTGTCTGAAGGCGACAGCAAAGCAATCATGCTCCTGTCCCCTCACCTGCTGTGTGCAGACAAGGTTTCTGTCCTCAAAGAGCTTGTGCCTTGGCAGAGGAGACACGGGCAGGCCCAATTATCATAAAAACTGGCTTGGGATGGGGTTATGGTGATGGGGTAAGTAAACATAGCAGAATTACAGAGGCAAAAATTATCCCAGCTGTGGTGAGGGTGTGGGGTGAGCGAGACTGAGTATTGTTTGTGGTGGTGTTGGCGGTCACTGAGTCTGCCCTCCAACCTATGGCAGCCCTACGTACAATGGAATGAGACTGCTGGGGCCCGTCGCATTCTCATGTTTCAGAAGTATATTGCTAGGTTTTTCTTCCTAATGTGTCATAGGCTGGAAGCTCCACTGAAAAACCTGTTCAGCATCACAGCAACACAATCCTCCACTGACAGACAGGCAGTGGCTGTGTGTAAGGTGCACCGGCTGGGAACTGAATCAACTCTCCTGCACTACAGGTGAGAATTCAACAACTAAACCACCACTGCCCTCAGAACCCTTCTTACAGAGGAAACTTACTCCAAAAGGATGAGCACAGAAGAGGATCTACGTTCCTAACAAGTATGTGAAGTTTCTAGAGAAAAGTAATGGCCCCAGCTGACCCACCACACTGTCTCCCACCTGACTCAGATCGCAGGGAGGATGCAGGCACAGCTTCTAGGCAGAGAAGGGACCAGAGCTGAGGAGATGTTTGGGAAAGCACTTTGTATTGCTATGGTGAAGACACCAGATCCTTTTCAGACAGGTAACTCTGCATCAATGCAGAAGATGAATTAAAGAGAAAAGAGACTGGAAGTGGGGAGGGGAGTCAGATTTCAAGGGTGATGGAATTGTCAGGGCAAGAGATCGACAAAGGCATGAGTACAGCAAATGTGGCTGCAGGAGGAGGCTGAAGAGGCAGGAGTGGTGGCAAAGATAAGACAGTTTGGCTGTGTGCCTCGAGCATTTCATGACTGCTCGGTTATACCACTATAACCATACCACGGGAGAAGGTCCTGAGGGGGCACAAACGGTTTGCCCTCACTGCAGCCACAGTGGTGCTTGGAATGTACTCTGTGGTTCCACAGAAGAAAGGTCTGGCAATCAGCTTCCATAACAATTTCAGCCCAGAAAATTCTATGAGCAGTTCTACTCTGTAACACATGGGATTGCCATCAGTCAGAAGCAACTGGACAACAACTACCAACAACAATAACCACCACACTATAGGAGCTGTTGGACAAGGCAGAGGAAATAATACAAAACAGCTCCTGAATCCAAAGGGATTATTGCTGTGAATAATCAAAGTTATACAAGCAGTCTCTTAAACTTTAATATTTTATCCCCATGATTCATAGAAATCAAGTCTGTATAATCAATATTAAAAATCAATATTATGGGAAAAACTACACATGCTATGTATTTTTAAATGTTGTGCTGCCTGGAAGGAGTGAGAGAACTTTCTGTAAGATAGCGTTTACAAGCACCGATTAACATTTTAAATCTTAAGTACAAGAATAGAGGTCATTACTTTGGCACAGAATAAACAAAAAAGAATAGAGAGCTAGCATGCACAAGATACTGTGAATAAGAATACATAGGCTGAGCCTCTACCTGCATAAAGGAAACTAGCAGTGCGCACAAAGGAAAAGTAGGGGAATGAGGAAAACACAGCACTGCCCACGAATAACAGAAATGAAAGACGGCACACAAGTAACACGAGCATGTTAACGAGTATGGTAAGACAGAGGCGAGAATAAAGGAAGCAGGAGGCTATGAAAACACTTTCCAAGTTTAAATGTGTTGTGTCAAGAAAAGGCTTATTATTGGTATTAATGGTATTCACATTCTAAGCTCAATCACTGTGCACTTGCTGTATTTAATTGCCTCTGTCCAATTCCATTATCCTTTGTTCCTACTACTGTTGTCAGCTGTAGTGAGTCAGCTTCAATGCATGGCAACCCCATGCACCAGGGGATCAGACCATTGTGGTCCTCAGGGTGTTCATTCACTGATTTTTCAGAAATAGCTCGCTAGGCCCTTCTTCCTGGTCTCTCTTAGTCTGGAAGCATCACTGAAGCCTGGT
>NW_006921813.1:4824880-4845183 GCF_000298275.1 Orycteropus afer afer | reverse complement strand
GGTAAGTGCACGAGGTGCAGCGGCTGGGATTCGAACTCAGGTCAAGCTGAAGTCTCTCACATGGAAGGCAAGGTATCTGCCACTGACCCACCACTGCTCCCTTGTTCTATGAGTCTGATAAGACAGTTAGAATTACTAAGATCCATGGGTTCTTCTTTCCTGATTTGAACATGTTAAATTCCAGCAAGGATTCACTTTGAACAGTGGCTGCCTCCAGAGAAGGAACTAATACTGGGAAGGAAAGGAATCTCTGGGTGTTCACTCTACACTTTTACATTATTCATTTTTTTCACAATGAACAATCTTTATGTATGACATACAATTTAAAAATGCATTTTAGAAATGAACAAGTCAACCAATGTGTTCCTAACAAACATCACTCTAAATTGGTATTGAATCTAAAACCTAGTGGGCCACATATCTTAAAAACAAATACAACCTAAATGCATAAAAAATTAAACATCATGTGACAAAAAAGGGGAAAACACAATGCTAAGCTTCAAGTGAACATTTATTGCAATTATCTAATATCCTTGGGGAAAAAATAATCAAAAATTTTTTCAAGTGAATTTTGAGTGGGTAAGATGCAATTCCTACAAAGAAAATAAAGGAACAAAACTGCTCTTTAGAATTAAAAATATTTTCCAGCAAAGAAGTTTGATAATTAAGGAATACAGTGCAGACACTGTCAACAATCTTGTAGTTAGGACTAAAAAGAGCAAATAAAAAATAACCAGAAATTACAAATCCACTACTGTAATGCCACTCACAGGAAAAAAAAAAAAAAAAAAAACAATTTCCAACCTTCATTTCTCTCTTGTGTCTGATCTTTTTAGTGGAAATGAACTTGGCACATGCTCCAACTGGCCTCTTTAAGTGCCTGGTTTTACTGCATTAGTGACAACAACCAATTAAGCCTAAAGCTGATGACTACAATCACAAGACTCACATTTGTGACTGGGAAAAGATTTATTCTCTTTAAATGCCACATTTACAGTGCTGGCACAGTGAGAGATCAGAAGGACAGCATTCTCATGGAGGAAAGTTAGAGAGACAGGAATGCATAGGTAATGATGACACAAGGAAGGGGATGGCCACAAGGAGAAAATGGGAAGAGAACTGTTTATTATGGGGATTGTAATCTCTGCTGTGAGATAAAATGTGTATGAACTGTTGAGAGTAAAACAAATCTGTTTTGTAAATCTGCACCCAAGTCACAATGGAAAAAATTTTAAATAAAGTACTGGTATATTTTTATTTAACCCTAGAATACACTCGTAGAAGTCAAGGATAACCTTTGGATATATTGTTACAGAAGCTCTGGTGGCATAGTGCCTAAGGTATCTGACTGCTAACCAGAAGGCTGGCGGTTCAAACCCACCAGCTACCCCTCAGGAGGAAGACTGGGCAATCTACTTCCGTAGAGACACTGCCTTAGAAACCCAAGGAGGGGTCGCTATGAGTTGGATGTGACCTGACAGCAGTGAGTTATAATCGTTACATGTAAATTGCCCTAACTAGAACTGAGATTTAAAGTTGAAACCCCAACAGCGGTCTTCTGCAAAGCAGTCAAATATTTAATGGTGGGTTTCTAAACCTCAGCACTATGGACATTTCTGGTCAGATCGCTCCTTCCGGCAGGGGCTGTCAGAAGACGTCTAGCAGCATCTATAGCTCTACCCACTAGATGCCAGTAGCACTCTCCCTTTCCGGCAGCTGTGGCAACCAAAATGTCTTTGGATGCTTCTACAAGCCCCCTAAACGGCAAAATTGTCCGCACTTGAGAAACAGTAATAATCCAGTGCTTGGACCAAAACCAAACAGTTTAGAATTATGGACAAGGGAATTTGGTTTGTGAAAGTGGAAAACAGTTACAACTGATGACACAGAAAGGGCGTAGATTTACCCACTAAGTTAAATGACTCAAAAATACTGAACTCCATGCCACACAGCCCTCCTCATTATTAAGTTTATTCTGCTGAGCTTTTGGTCCAGAACTGCAGCTTATACTTAGAGAAAACTATTTCTACACACACAGACAAAACACCCTCTGTCTTTACTCTCGCCTGCTAGTCATCCACTGGAACTGTCCACTGGTTCCTGGGTCAAAGAGCTTCCCTTCAAGTTCAATGGTCACTGCTCTGCCTACTCCAGCTAGGAACCTTCCACAATGACCTATACTGCCTGCCAGGCCCTCTTCTACCACATGTTCTCTGACCTTGACGTTCAAAACACCATTTTCATAAATTCTGTCTTCACTTTGAATCTTTTCATTTTTGTAGCTATAGTCCTTACACAAATTGTCTTGAAGGCTGAAATATACATACAAAATATTTATATGCACATGAGAAGCTCTGGTAGCATAGTGCCTAAGGCACTTGACTGCTAACCAGAAGGCTGGCGGTTCAAACCCACCAGTCACTCCTCGGAAGGAAGGTTGGGCAATCTACTTCCATAGTGATACCACCTCGGAAACCCAAGGAGGGATTGCTATGAGTCAGGTCTGACTCGATGGCACATAACAACAACAACAATATACATATGTATACGTAGTCCCCAACATGACAGGATTCTATTTCAACAGCTTCTGTAGGTTCTTACATGAGGAAAACACCTCATTTTTCTTTTAGTTTATAATAACTTAATAATTATTATTATAATAATTTAATAATATAATACAATAATAATTTAATTTCATTACAATAATTTGCCTTTTATTGTCAGAAACTTTATAAATCATAACATTAAACATGTTTAAGTGAACATCTGAGAATGATAACATCAGGAAATTACATGCTGCAACACTGTATGTAGTACATTTTACTAACGTTAAGATGTACAAAAAAAAAAAAACAGTTATAAGTGGAGTTTATTGTAACTCAAATCTGTCATAAAGTCAGGGACTACCATACACTTATGCCTGTGAGTATATGTATCGTATGAGGCAAAGCATCCTACTTCTGAATTGTTGTGTCCCTTGAATGACTTGCTTTTCTGATCACTGTCTGCCCACAGCCTGGTTCAGATTTACAATCCAAACGTCCAAGACCTTAAAAGGTAGGTTCAAGGACTCAGTTATTTGGCAGCACCTGGGCTACTACTCCTGGAGCCCCTGTTATTGCTATTGGGTGCCACTGAATTGATTCCGCTGAATCATGGCCTTCCTGCAGGACACAGAGTAACTGCTCCATTAGGTGTCCATGACTGTAAATACGTCCAGAAGCACACTGCCTCTTCCATCTTCTGCAGAGCAGCTGGTGAGTCTGAACCACCAACCTTACAATTAGCAGCCAAGAGCTTAACCACTTGTGCCACCACGGCTTCTGGCAGCACACATGGTTAAGCACTCAGTTACTAAGCAAAAGGTTGTCCGTTTGAACCCACACAGAGGTGCCCTGAAGAGAGGGCTTACAATGTGTGACTTCAAGGTCACAGCCCTGAAAACCGTCTGGAGCACAGCTGTACTCTGCACACACGGGGTCACCATGACTGGGAACTGACTAGATGACAACTGGTCTGGCTTGGTTTGCACTACTCTACCACTCCAGCCAAGTGACCTCTGTCAACGAACCACCAGCCTCTATTTCACCCAGGCTACTCATCCCTGAAACGTATTCTGACCATTTTTAAGCAATTTTCTCTTATCTTCAAAGCCCAGTTTACCTGCACCAAGGAGCCTTTTCTGTAAGGCAAAAGGAAATCAATGTGCTCTCTAGCACATTAAACCCATGTCTTTGGTAAGCAAGTTATAAATCTCACCTTAAAATTACAATAAATGTGGGACAGAAACAATGCCAAATACTCAAATGTCTGTTAGGCCTGAGAGAGGCTTGCATGAGCATTGCTATTTCACCCTGTAATCAGCTTAAACTCCCAGGGGCCTCTGCATTTACCGCAAAAGTCCGGAGTTTGGCTGTAATTTCTTCAAGCCAATGAAGATCTTGGGAAACCTTGGCCTTCAGCTTATTCCATTTTCCCTGAACAGCATCAAATGCCTGTCGATACGGATTTTCTCCATCAAGAGGAACATTTTTCTCTGAAGCTTTTGTTTCCTCTGCAAGTTTATATAATGTAGGTTTCTGATTCTCAAGAATTTCATCAAGGGCCTGGAAAAGGTTTTTAAAAATTGAAAATATGCACAATAATGATCTGTAGAGATATAACAATAGGAGCTAAAAACAGTCAAAAGTCACGTTTCTCCAAAAAAAAAAAAGCATTTAACAAAAAAAGAAATGTGAAAAATTCAAAAAAAAAAAAAGCATAATTAAAAAAGTTAAAGCTTTCCCTTCATGAGCTGTGCGTGGGCAAGACATAATATATTCAAAACACTTAAAAACCATGAGAACAACATACCACTGAGGGCCAAGTCTATAGTGGTCAACAGTTAATCTGTTTTACATGATGAAATAGTAGGAGCCACAAGTCTTAACTTAACTTAATGACAGGGGAAGCATTTTATTCAGTAAATAACACGTCAATTTAACTAATATTTTTCATTATATTGAAGATATTTTAGCAAATCATGAATAGGTTGACTATTTTAGGCTAATTACAACATAAGGAAACAATATGTTTTTTTCTCATTAACAGATATTTAATAACTATCTTTCTTTTAGTTGAGATCTTAAAGTAACTAACTTCATATTATATGAAATTATTTGACCAATTTTGACCAAAAATTATCATTTTTATTTTAGATAGTTAAAAAAGCATTTCAAAATTTTCCTATCATTTGAGACATTAGAAATAGTCCTAACTTCTAGACCTAAAATATAAATTACCTTTTTTTCTTGCAGGGTCTTCTCCACCTTTGCAAGATCATTCAAGACACTCAGAGAACCCTGGGCCTTACTTTCCAAATCATTCAGCATCTCTTTCAATGTTTTCAGGGTTTCCAAATATTCACGTCCAGGTTGGCTCTTCAATTCTATTTATTTAAAAATATTTGAAAAAATCATGTTGGGAACCCAGTATTTTCTGTTCCATTAACTGTTCGCATATGACAGGTGAATGCTAATACATATCACCTTAGACATCATGATTAAAATGAAAGAAAGTCTGTATTAGTTACTAACATAGATCATTCCATTGGCATTTTTGAGCATCCAACAGTGACTTCATTCTTGCAGATGTTAATGTTTGAAATATTGATTAACCCACTATCCATTTTCTTCATCTCATCATGATGAATGATCTCTCTGAAGATGTCACTACAATGTTCCTTTTGTCTCATATAATCTCCTTTTCTCAGCCAGTGACACAAAGAATAAAAGACAACAAAGATCCCCATAACCAGGCTTTGTCTAAGTTCAAGAGCGAAGACAAACTGCCATCTCCAGAGGTCTGGACATTATTCAAGAAGACAACAGCCAGGCTGCCACAGGTCCTCTGAGAAACGCTGACCATAAGAGCCAGCCTGCATGACATCTACTTAAGGCTAATGCAGAAATCACATCCAAGCAACACTTGTGTGGAAAGAAGTTAGTTCATTAGAAACACAAATATATAAGAAACATTTTAAGTGAAGCTTCTGAAAAGAATTAACACCAACCACCTAATGCAACTGCTTAAAGGACCCAGAAATTCTTTGGAAAAGAAGCCTTATGGGTAGGACATACCCAAAGATACGAAACCAACTAGAAGGAAAAGTTAAGAAAGTCAATGTTTAAGCTGCCTCTGATCTTTATACTGATTATGAAAGCATATTTTATTATAGTAAATTTTGAAGGAGGTCTTCTCAAACTTTTATTTCACATTCCAGATCTACTTAATCCAATGAACATGGAATATGGTGCCCAGAAATCTTTCCAGAAGAAAGAAAGCATGGCACATTTGTTTAATGTGCAAACATCTGGATTCTTGAAGTCATCACAGAATCTACAGTTGCTAAGTGCGGTTGTGGTTAACTTTGTACTGCCCCTTTTTAGCATGCATTACTGGCAACATTACATAATATGATCTGATTCTTGACTAAATAGCTAAGGAGAAAAAAACGTTAACACATGATGGATAAGCTCTCAAAAACTTTCCCAGAAAACCCTCTAAAATCAGGTTTATTCCAAAAGTTAAAAATCTCTAAATTTTTTTCAGATTCCAAAAAAGGAACATTTCTTTAAAAGTAGGCCATGTGGAGCAAAATTACACCATTATGAGCGAACAGAAGCAGTAACTGATCATTTTTTCAGTCCTACAAGTAATGCTAATAACTGGCCTCCACCAATCAAAGGGAAAAATAGCCCTGTGTAATTACTTAAAACCATTAGATCCTAGTAACCATGACTTCAATACGCATGAAATCTGTTTATAGTTTCACAAACAAGTGAGTCCAAAAAATCGTAAGAATGCACTTTAAGGCTTGGAAAATAGAGAATTCAGAGGAAAACAGTGGGACTGGTACAAAAGGAGCAAATCCACCCAAGGTATAAATATGGGAAGAAGTTTTTAAATTGCGGCAATGTGAAAGGAGAGAAGAATTTCTGAATCATAAAATAAGAAAACCAGCAGAAAGGGTTTACCATTCTCTAGCTGTTGCAGGTGATCCTCTAAATCGCGCTGCAAAGCTTGGTAGCGGCCCAGAAAGCTATCGAGGCTCTGCTGGGTAAAATCTGGAGCGGAAGGCTGAGACCTGAGGGCCAAGCAGCTTGCACGCAGCACTTCAATATTAGGGTGGAGGCCGAGGAGGTCTGTCAATTCTCGCTATATAAGAGATAAGATGGTCACATACTCACTGAAGATGAACCAGATCAGAACTAACCCAACGTTCATGATAAAACGAGCACTCCTAGAATTCACTCCCGTTCCACAGGGTTGGCTCTTTACCTGACAGGAGTCCTGAAGATTCTGCAAGGACTGCTGGGGTGCTTCTGAAAAGGGAGTGTGTTTTACCCACTCCTCCTTTTTCTTTATGGTCTTTTCAAGCTCATCAAGCTGCCTAAAGTAAGTGTTTATTTCTTCCTGTAGCTGAATCTTTCTTGCCAGATCTTCCAAATGCTGGGATAGCTTCTTCCATTCTGATAAAACCTTCTCCAGCATATTTTTTGTTTCTTCAGGAGGAAGACCTTCTACACAGACATGAAAAATAAGCAGACGGTCCATATATTACAAAACTTATTCTGAGTATTACAGCCATCCTAACAGATTTGAAATAATGAGCCACTGTCACCTATAACAATCATTTTCCAAGTCTCTTCTAACACAGTAATGAAAAATTATAAACTAAGAAATGCTTATGGTTTTTAAATTCTTTAACTAAAATGGGGGAGGGAAGAGCTTGAAGGAGTGCTCCAAAAGTGGTGTGGCTGTCACAAAAGACATTTGGAAGAGATCTGACCATTGTCTTTTCTACAGAATGCACGCTTCCATCCTTGTTGTCTAGTAACTCTGCTAGCTACTAGTCTGAGCCAGGGAAATAAAATCAAAAACCAGGAGGCAGCCCAAGCCTTTGCTGGACCACACACCAGGAAAAAAAAAAAAAAAATCCACTGCCATTCAGCAGATTCCAGTTCACAGCAACCCCCACTGGGTTTCCAAGGCTGTAAATCTTTACGGAAGTAGATTGCCTCATCTTCCTTCCACAGAGCCCCTGGTTAGGTTCAAACTGCCAACCTTCTAGTTAGCAGCCAAACGTTTTACCCACTATGCCCCCAGAGCTCCTTTGATGATAAAGGGACCACAGTGTCTATGACTTGCAAATGAATGGCAAGAATTCTCATGACTAGGAGGCAACATGGAGATTGAGGGCCTACTAAGCCAGCAGCCAGGCCCTGCAGCTTCAGCAAGGTCTACTGGGTGTGCTACATAGAGCCAAGCAAATACACAACATGTTGATGCAGTGGTAAGATCTATCTGCTACAGAGAATAGAGCAGGGGGGAAAATGCCATGATTTTTATTACAGACAACTTATAAATTGGTCTTATCTTTTCAGTAGAGAATGTTTATGAAAATAATAAAGTTGTATATAACTGTAAGTTTTATTGTAGGCCTTCCCTCAATGGAAAATCAAATCTTTAAAATTACTGCAAGAAACCATGGTAAATCTGCAAACAAATACGTATATTCTAAGGAAAGCATGCATGTTGAAAGGATGGCCTTAACATCTCTACTATTTGAGTAGGAGGGTGATACCACAATATAGCTTTGTAAACATATACAATCAAAACTGGGTAATCAGAGCTCGAACAAAAAAAAAGAAAAAAAACAGCACATAAAACAAAAGGTCACTCAGGATCCATAGACTTTGTCACTTTAAGAATGTCTGTAACACACTGTACCCACTGAAAACAAAAAACACAAACAGGCCATGGTATAGACTGAATCTATTCTCCCACGTCACTGGCTAGAGTCCATGGCTCACTAACACATGGGTCATAGTATATGAGACCAAGGCAAAACATGGACACCACAGTCCATGCTCAATGACCCCTGTTAATGGGGATCATAAAACCAGTCACCATTTTCCTGAGAAATGGAAACAGCGGACATACAGAACCTGCTCGAGCCTAGTCACCTGCATTCCGTAAAATCGTTAGCCTCTCCCACAGCCACTCTGTCCTCACGTCAGGGCAATTTACCCTCAACAAGTAAAATTAAGTGGGTTAATGAAATGTTGAGACAGAAAAGTATGGCAGCTTATCTGAAAAAGGTCAAAAGGTACTCATTTCATAATACCAGGAAACTGGGAGAAACTTCTGTCTTTCCTTTTAATTTTTTATTTACTGACAATGTTTCACTATCCATTCATGTCATCCCTTCAAACTCCAAAAAAAAAAAAAAAAAAAAAGCCACACTCACTGCTGTCAAGTCAGATCCAACTCATAGCAACCCCTCCTTGGGTTTCCCAGGTGGTATTACTATGGAAGTAGATGGCCCCATCTTCCTTCCCAGGAGCAGCTGGTGGGTGAGAACCTTCAAGCTTCTGGTTAGCAGTCAAATGCCTTAGGCACTACACCACCAGAGCGCCTTCCTTCAAACTACTTCTCAGAACTTAAATCATTCTTCTCTAAGCTTGAGATTCTATAGGCTGGATTTGTGTCAATGAATGATCAAAGCAGTGTGCATCTTAAAAAATGAGAGCTGTACATTGCCTTTTAAATACTTGTTTCCAGAGTCGCAGAGTTATAAATCTCCAATTCCTATAGAACACCCAACTCGTAGAAGGTAACTAGTCAAAAGCCAAATCAAAGGCATATCACCCTATTAATCATCTAAAAGAGACAAAATACAACATAGTCCTGCCACTTATTCTCAATAAAGAATATTCAATAGAATACAGCTCTATTGGATCAAAGGACATGTTTACAAATCACAGGACCATCATCAGTATTCACTGGCTTATACATTTTGCCAGTCATAATGGGTACCAATGTGTAAAGTCACATTATACAAGGGTTCAACTACTCTAGTATATTAGACTCGACGGCACTTAACAACAACAACAACAGTATATTAGCTGAAGATTTCTAGGAGCAAGAGAAGCTGAATCAAGAAAACTAGATCGTTGTATCCCTGAAATTCAAATGAGTTTATTTCATTAGTGCCTAAGCATTTGACTACTAACCAGAAGGCTGGTGGTTCAAACCCACCAACTACTCCTCGGAAAGAAGACTGGACAATCTACTTCTGTAGAGATACCACCTCAGAAACCCAAGGAGGGGTGGCTAGGAGTCAGATCTGACTCGACAGCAGTGAGTTTGGTTTTATATGCTGCATAAGACATCACAAAAGTTTATTCAAATGAACTAGATAGAAAGATCTGCCAGATTTGATACGAAGAAAACAGTGGCATGATTATTTGAATGTATATTTTACTGAAAAATTTTATATGCTTTTCTAATTCAACAGAATCATTTACCTACATCCTTACCTAGCCAGACACCAGCTAAATTACACTCTACATTAAAACTTCCCTCTCCATTAACTATCAGTGTTCCAGGATTGGTTTAAAATATTTTTTGGGAAAAAAAAAACCATACCAGTTATGTTTTCATTTCTGTTCAACATTTCTGGTTTTACAGTAGCAGTATTAACATATGGAAGAGTAATGTGCAATACTACAAAACAAGAATAATAGATAAAAGGAGAAGACAATGGGCCATACAGAGAAAACCTTCATTATGCCTTACAACAAAAGGTAGACACTGCCCGCCCCCAAAAAATGAGCACGCTAAACTCAGAATACATAAAGTCAGTTTCTATTGACTGCTTTTCTTCTTGTACTTGGGCTACAATTTCCTGGTTTATTTCCAGGTTTCCTAACTTTTTAGCCAATAGAATGTGGCAATTCTGGAAACCCGATCCCCTTCCTTCTGCCACAGTTCTGTTGTTGGTAGTGTTTATTTTTCTAGTTACTTTCTTAGATAAATGCTGTCCAAGAATTCTGTCTATTCAGATTAATGCCCTCTCAGCTTCCTATGCCTACATCATAAATGTTTAATAACAGATGTATTTTTTAAATAGAATCAAGGTCCTCTAACGAATGCATTTCAGTCCTACCAAAGATGGAAAACAGAAAATGGTGACACAAAATATAAAAGGTTTCCTATGAAAGTAGGTAAGTGCACATCAGGTCGCAAACTTATTTCTTTATTATCATATTATAAAACCATATGCTGTATATTTACCAACATTGCCCTTAGCCCTCTGCAACTATCATTTTCATATGCACTTAAATTTGCTGACATATTTTAGGACCTGTCTAGTCACGGTTAAGATTTTATCGAGCAAAAGCTATACTCAGCTAGCAAACTCCCTCACTTTCTAGAGGGTGAAACAAGAAACAGAGGGATTATGTGACTTGCCCAAGGACACAAAGCTAGAAAAGGGAAGAACTCAAGGCCTCCGGTTTCCCAACCCACTGTTATTCACATTATAGCAAACACCTCACCTCTCACTAACTTCTCCCCTAGATAAAGTCTTCACCCCCAACCCTCCATCAGTCTACTCATTCTGCCACAGCTACTAAAAGCTGGCAAACAAAAAAGGGTGGTCAAGTCAGCAGGCAGACTCATGAAGCTAGCTAGCTACCCCATATTCTTACCAGACAAGATCTGAGTCCCAAGGTCTCTCCAAAGTTGAACCAAGAAGCAAAGATCGACAATGGTAACTGGCAAGAATTCAGTAACCAAGTTACTGAAATTATTGAAGAAATCAGCACCTCAAGAGGAATTACAATCTCTCTGAGTCTCTGGGTACCTTCAAGTACATACTGGAAAGAACAATCCCCACAGGGTGCCCACACCCAGGGGTAACAAACATAGTCCCCTAGATTGGGTTTTTAAATTACTATTTATACTGGTCTTGTTTGTTTAAAAAAAGGAAGAAATTCAGCTTTACTTATAACTAACACACAGATTGACAACAGTGCATTGGCATTCTTTTAGAAGTATATACCAGGGCGCCTTTCAATAACCTTTGCCTGATATATAACAAGAGTCTTCATAGTCTGAAAAAAGACTTCTGAAAAAGACTCTTCAGAGGTCTTTGAAAAGGCAAAAGCGAAGGCAAAAATAATCTAAACCAAAGAAACCAAACTCACTGCCGTTAAATCAGATTCGACTCATAGTGACCCCGACTTGGGTTTCCGAGGCAGTATCACTACAGAATTAGATTGCCCAACCTTCCTTCCGAGGAGTGGTTGGTGGGTTTGAACTGCCAGCCTTCTGGTTAGCAGTCAGGTGCCTTAGGCACTACGCTACCAGAACTCCTCCTAATAATCTAAGGTTGTTTAAAAAATCAGAACAGTGGTTTTCTGAGAGTAGGGAAGGGTGACTGGCCAGAAGGGGACACCAGAGAATACTTTTGAGGAACTGGAAATGCTGAATAGAATGATAGATGTGTGCAGATTACACAGGTGTGTAACCTGTCGAAAAGGCATAGCTAAGCTCAATGCATTCCAATGTCAGTAAATTTTCCTTCAAATAAACACTGGAAAAAACGTATTAGTAATAATAGCAATCATGGGGGATGAAGAGTGGGGGGTATAGATAATTCAAGAATTACAAAATTTTGTTAGTTATGAAACTGAGTAATTGGTACAAGGAGATTGATTACATTGTTGTACATGCTCTGTATATGTTTACATTTTGCACCAGAAAAAAAGTCAGAAAATGAAAAATGGTAAACACTATCACTTTGAAAGCTCCTGTCAACGTGACATTCATATCCTGCCATGGATGTCTGTGACTACTGTCCAGGAGAGCAACAGCAGATCTCTCGGCACATACTATGATTGGAATGAGAAATAGGGCTTACAGAAAATGTCTTTCCAGGCTATTGCAAAGACAGAATCATACACAACTCCCAAACAGTGTTGTTTAGACCCCTTGGAGCTCTGGTGGCACAGTGCCTAAGGCATTCAACTGCTAACCAGAAGGCTAATGGTTCAAACCCACCAGCCACTCCATGGCAGGAAGACTGGGCAAGCTACTTCCATAAAGATTTACCGCCTTGGAAACTCAATGGGGGTCACTATGAGTCAGAATGGACTCAACAGCAGTGGGTTTGGTTTCGGTTTTTAAGTCACTGGGGCTATGGCAAAAAAAATTCAGTGTAAAACTCTCAAACAGAAGTAACACTTTCTCAAAGTTAACTCTTAAAAAAATGCTTGTAGTAAATTAAGGAAATGCACTCAAAGGAATCAAGAATCAACCTTAATGAATTTATCATTTGCAATGTTGCCAAGGTAAAAGCTTTCTCCTGTCACCCTATCTCCCCCTGCAAAAAAATCTCCATGTGTAAGGCTCAGGATTTTACAGGATTTTAAAATCTTGTACCCCAGGGGATTCTACTGCTCTGCTGAGGTATCAGAGTTTTAGGTTCTGAACCCACATGAAAGCACACAACATTGCTTTTACACATTTTACATCATCATCATCTGCATGAAATATCATTTGAAAAATAGATTCTGCTGACTTAAAAAAGGAGCTCTGGTGGTGTAATGCCTAAGGCATTTGTCTGCTAACCAGAAGGTTGGCAGTTCAAACCCACCAGCCACTCCATGGCAGGAAGATTGGGCAATCTACCTCCATAAAGATTTACCACCTTGGAAACCCAAAGGGAGTCGCTATGAGTCGGAATTGACTTGATGGCAATGAGTTTGAACCTAAAAAAAAGTCTTGTAAAGTACTTTTCTAACAACGAAAGTTGTTGTTACCAGGGGTCCTCGAGCCGTGTCTGACTCCTACTAGTCCCATGTGACAAAGTAGAACTGCCTCATAGGGTTATCTTGGCCGTAATCTGTACAGAAGCAAACTGCCATGGCTTTCCCCCTCAGAGTTGCTGGGTGTGTTAATGCAAATACTTGATTTTTCAAATTATAAATGTTATTCAATGACACTATCTTAATACACATAGGAGCTCTGGTAGCGTAGTGCCTAAGGCACTTGACTGCTAACCAGAAGGCTGGCGGTTCAAACCCACCAGCCACTCCTCGGAAGGAAGGTTGGGCAATCCTACTTCCGTAGTGATACTGCCTCGGAAACCCAAGGAGGGGTCGCTATGAGTCGGGGCCGCCTCGACAGCATATAACAACAACAACAACAACATCTTAATACACACACACACACATATATATACTTTTCTTTTTCTTTTCTTTTTTTTTTTTTAAGTAAGGGTCTTACCTTTTCTCATCTGCTCCAAAAGCAACTGTCCACTTTGGCTTAAGTCACCAAGTTTGGGTCTTTTTTCTGTCTGTTCCTTTTCTAATCCCTAAAAATAAAGTCCCAATGTTAGAATATGGCCACCTTTCTTCTCGACATCAGCAGACAGTATCTTCAGTTTAGATCTCTAATGTCTCTTCCACATTCTCTTTAGGCAATGGACAATTGACCTAAGAGAATCTTACAATATAAAACCATGCAACTCCAGCCTATGCCCCAGACTGCACAGAGGAATAAATCTGAAAAGGTAAATTCAATCAATGACCGAAAACACATAGCAACTATAAAACGTGGGTTTCTTTTATGAGAAAAATAACTCTACACTGAAATTATGAGGCCAAGCAGTTAAAACCATGTTTCAGATCCAACATATCTGTTCACATGAATAGCCTGACTACATGCCACATCATAAAAATAACTGTGTGAAATTTCTCCAGAGCTTTCTCATCAACCCAAACAGAAACTCTGTACCTAATAAGCACTAACTGAGTAAGTTCAGGAAATAGCGATGATGGCTCTACAATATTGTGAATGTACTTAATGTCACTGAAATGTATCCTTAGAAATAATTAAAATGATAAACGTGGTTTGTGCATATTTTGCCACAATAATTTGGGGGGCGGGGGGAAACATGGCAGCCACCTAATGAGATTTACATTTCAGGAAGATCACCCTTCATCCTGGTCACAGATGTCAAGGCACTATGGGAGTTTAAGGAGGAGGGAATGGCTAACCGTGGCAAAGGCTGCAGAGAGCAGGTTTGATGAGAACCAAAATACATCCTTTGGATTTGGAAGCTAAATATGACTGATGACAGCAACATGAGTAGTTTCAGTGAAATAAGGCAGAAATTAGTCTAAACTTCTCATCCAAACATTCAAAGTTGGCCAGAGCCTCATCTCCAATCACCTGTCCAACTTAACTCCCTACTATTCTTATACACACACTGACAACTAAACAAAACAAAGTATATGCTTCAGAGATCACACTAGACTTGCCCATGTTCATTCATCCTGTGCTCACAGTCTCCCTGCCTGACGCGCCCTCCCACTGGCTAGAAGGAGCATCTTCTTCAAGTCCCTGATCAGCACCTCCTACCCTCTTGGACTTCACAACTCTGCAGGGACAGCAGCAATCCTGGTCCTCTCTCAGCTCCTCTGGTAGCTTCTATTTCCTTACTTACATCACAGATACTCATGAACATCTTGTGTTTTTAAATTGTTCTCCAAACACTTTAAACTCTACCGCTGATACATAAGCCAGCAGAGATTTGCACCAGATGTTCAAAAATATCAAGAAAAAATGAAAAATGACTTAATGAATCTCAGCACTACAATCTCCTGTCCTAATTTTCACTAACACACATAAGGCTACAAAGTAGCAAGGCTAAGATCCCCTACATTTTCTAGTACCAAAAACCAGTTGTCATGGAGTCCATTCCATGGAGATACCAGGTGTGCCAGACTACAACTGTGCTCCCGATGAATTTTATTTTTATAAGCTGTGTCTGTTCTTAACAAGAATGTTTTGAGATTTGAAATACTATGTTATATTCAGAAAGCAAACCTCCTTGGCAAAGATAAATTCTTAAATTATTAGATACCAGATTAAGGTACATTAATCAATCTGAAAACTAGTAACTGGATCACCTTAGGAAGAGTTCTTTCCTGCACATTTCATTGGTTAAAAAGGGGGAAAAAAATCCGCCTCTACAAGGGATCCTGTGATAGCTCGCTCAAATCAATTTGAAATGTACTACAACGCTCTAAAAGCTACCTATGGCAACATTTATTTTGCAGGAAGCTTTTAGGTACTATCACATCTCTATGCCAACAGCAAACCTAGCCTGACTAAATATTTTATTCACTAGCGTAAGAGTGTTTTATGTTTTACCTTCAGCTTCTTTTTTATTTCTGAAGTCTCTCGAATCTTCTTATACTCTTTTATCTCTATGTTTTGAATGTCTGTCTTTGATTTCAAAATCCACTTCAGCAGTTCTGCACTTACAGCATCAAACCTAATTCAAGATTCAAATGTTACCATCATCATTAATCTCCTTCTATTCTTTCACTTGGCTCAAGAACCAATCAAAACACTTGAATGGTTTCAAACCATTCAAAATACTATAAAATAAGATCATGCAATTAAAAGTAAGAAGAGTAGTAATACTGTAATGTTAATATACAATTAAATTTAAAAAAAAGCTTTTAAACTTTATGAAAAATTGTGTTTTCATAAACTTATATGGACAATGAAAACCAGATTTGGTTAGAAAAGAACAAGTACAGACATTCCTAAAGTTAATTTAGTCTTCCATTTAGTACGTAATGACCGAGTCCACTATATGCCAGGCACTGGTCTGGGCTCATGATATAAACATGAACTGGACACAGTGACAGCCTTCAAGGAGATTTCAGTGTAGTAAGGGCAACAGAAAATAACAGGCAATAACTAAAGAATTTACTAGGTGCTAAGTTAGGATCTCTGGTAGCGTAGTGCTTAAGGCACTTGAGTGCTAACCAGAAACCTGGCAGTTCAAATCCACCAACCACTCCTTGGAAGGAAGGTTGGGCAATCTACTTCTGTAGCGATACTGCCTCGGACACCCAAGGAGGGGTCGCTATGAGTCAGGGCCGACTCAACGGCACCTAACAACTACATCAAGTACAGAAACTCATAGGAAAGGCTTATAATTCAATCAGAAAGGGAGGTTTTCTTAGAGGAGAAGAGCTGCATTTAGTGTCAGAGTTTTCCTGGCAAAGGGAGTAGAAGGGAAGGACGACCACATTGTACAAAATATGTACAAAATACAAGTACCTGGGGATTACTGGGTGTCGGGCAGGGCAGATCATAACAAACTACAGATATCACTGCAAAGAATGGGAATTTCAGAACATTTAACTGTGCTCATGAGGGCCCTGTACATACACCAAGAGGCAGTCATTTGAACAGAACAAGGGAGGACTGCATGGTTAAAAATCAAAAAGGTGTGTGTCAGGGTTGTATCCTTTCAATCTGTATCCTCAGCAAATCTGAGCTGGACTATCTGAAGAAGAATGTGGCATCAGGATTAGAGGAAGATGCAACAACATCCTGGGATATGCAGATGGCAAAACCCCGCTTGCTGAAAGTGAAAAAGATTTGAAGCACTTACTGATGAAGATCAAAGACTACAGCCTTCAGTATGGATTACACTTCAACATAAAGAAAACAAAAATCCTCAAAACTGGACCCATCAGCAACATCATGATAAAAAGAATACATTAAGGAGTTTGAGTTTAACCAATGGGCAGTTTGAAAGCCAAAAAAGTTTAAAACATATGACTTAAAAAAAAAAAAAAAATCTGTTGCCATGCAGGAAACTCCAATTCATAGCAACCCTACAAGACAGAGCAGAACTGTCCCATACAGTTTCCAAAACTGTAATCTTTATAGAAGCAGACTGCCACATCCCTTTCCCATGGAGCAGCTGGTAGGTTTGAACCACTGCCATTTCCATTAGCAGCTGAGCACTTACCCACTGGGCCACCAGGGTTCCTTAGGGACCACATGCCAGGTCCTTTTCTACGTGTTTTGTGTATATTATGAACTCAAATTCTCACAACAACCCTATGAATTATATGCTATCATTATTCTATTTTAGAGATGAAGGAACTGAGTTCAGAAAGGTTCTAAGTAACTGCTCAAGGTCACAAAGACAATAAATGGTAGAGTTAGGATCCAATCCCAGGAAGGGTATTCTCTTAAGTATATCCTACCCATAAGACTTCTTATCCAAAGAACTTCTGGGTACTTTAAGCAGCTGCATTAGGTGGTTGGAGTTGATTCTTTTCAGAAGCTTCACTTAAAATGTTTCTAGTGAATGATGAATACCTGTCATTTCATCGAGGTAAATTTCCCTTCTACTATGTGAGGGATTTTGTGAAGTTCTGCGTACCACAGTAACACCCAGGGTAGAGTACCATTCACACAGTGGCAAGTTTCTCCAACCACCTTAAGAGCAGATTTCCATTTAGTCTTTCAGAGAAGAGGCACTCCACCCAGAGATCAGGCATCTGCAATGACCTTAGAGACTGAGTCGATTTCTGCCTTCAGTAGCCAAGAGTGATGAAGCAGTTATAAGCATCAATGATGTCAGGCTGCATGAACAGATTGCAGGTTACAGGAAATGAGTGCCCTCTACACCTTGAGCTGGTAAAAGCCACCACCAGCAGCACCCACAGAAGGGACGGGGAAATGAACTGCCACTTACTTACCATGTATTATAAGCAAGGCAATGTGCTAAGCAGCTACATGAGCTTGCAACTACTCGGGCAGTCCATTTTAAGACAAGCTAATAGTGACTGAAGATATTAAAGGGTCTGGACACCATGTCATATTACTAACCATGGTTAAGAATACTCTGGATTTCAGGACAGTAGAAAGTGGAATATGAAAGCTATCCTCACATACCAAAAAAGAACCACATAAAAGAGGAGTGATGTGACTCTGTACGTCTCTAGAAACCAAAACTAGCACACAAGTGACGAACTTAGTGGGGCAGAGTTGGGTTATGTGAAAAAATAACCTTCCTAATAATGAGATGTAACTGTCTTTCACTGTAATGAATTGATGTACTCAAATGTCTCTGTGTCCAGGAATTAAGGAAAGGAATCTTTGCTACACTTAATGACTACAGCACTTACAGCTGGTTGTCCACCCAACAGACACACACACACACACACACACACTCTTTATTTGCTGTCTGAGTCTTCCAGACCACAACTACAGAGACTGAAAAGGTCAGAGAGTTTCTTTAGCCCCTGTACCCAGAGCCTAGGCAGGTGGTTGAATCCTGGCCAGTGAGATTAGACAGAAAGTTTGCTGAGGTCTTCTGGGGAAAGGCCCTTCTCCTGAATAACTTAAAAAAAAAAAAAAAAAAGACAAATGCAGGAAAACTTCCCTTCCTGACTACAAACCAGGTAATGCTAAGTACTGCAGCAACATCTTGGTACCATGAAAGCACAAGCCTAAGCGTGAAAGTCAGCATGCTGAGGATGGCAGAGACTAAAGACGATGAGATGCTGAACCACACCATCCCCCTAAAACTGTCCTACCTCTGGACTTCTCCAAATGCGAGATAATAAACTATCCTATTCTTGAAGTCTCTTTGGGTAAGACAGGCTGTTTCTTGCAGCAGAATTCACCCTATATAACACAGTGGTGTTGAATTTAAGATTTACAATTATGCACCATAGTCTTTATAATCTTTCATGCTTCCAAGTGCACTAAGGCAGCACTGGAGAGAGACACAGCACAATGCCTGGCAGACAATAAGCGCACAGAGGAAGATAATGTGCTACTATTAACAGCAGAAGCAGCCTCCTCCTGTGATGCTTTGACTCTAAAGGAAAAGTTTGCACAGCTGCTGGCTGCACACTAAGGTGCCTTAGCTCTGCAAGGAGACACACTCAGGAGGCAGAAACACCACCTCACCACCAAAATGAAAATCGTCTGGGAAATTCAGAATCCTACTTGGTCTAACAAAAGCTAAATTGGGGACAGCATATCAAAAACTATTACCTATCACTTCCGGTAAGATGGAGAAATAAGCAGACAAGCTACACAGACCCTCTTCAATAAAGAAAAGAGAAACAACTGAGAGAGATATAGAAGATAAGCCTGGAGCCCTGAGCTCTGAAAGGAATTATACAGAGTGAATAGGAGCTCTGGTAGCATAGTGCTGAAGGCACCTGACTGCTAACCAGAAGGCTGGAGGTTCAAATCCACCAGCCACTCCTCGGAAGGAAGGTTGGGCAATCCTACTTCCGTAGTGATACTGCCTCGGAAACCCAAGGAGGGGTCGCTATGAGTCCGGGGCGGCTCCGACGGCACATAACAACAACATACAGAGTGAATTAGGTAACAACTAGTGGAAAAACCTGAATGAAAACAGTGAGTACAGAGATGGATGGAGAAGTGGACTGTCAGCTACTCTGACAGGATCAACAGCTTGAATATTTCCAAGTGGTGCTGGACCTAAGAATTGACCTAAAGATCAGCCCTGGTCACCAAGGACTGCAGGGACGACTGTGCTGGTGGCCTATGACTAGGAAGGGAAACAGCAAGGAGGGAGACAATCTGAGTGCAGGCTTTCTACCGTCCAGAGGTCACAGCCATTTTGATTGTTTACAAGCAGTGGCCATTTTGGATAGTTCAAATGACTGAGGACACAGCCATTTTGAATGTTTACAAGCAGTGGTCAATTTGGGTATTTAAAGTGACTGAGAGCACAGCCATTCTGAATGTTTATAAGCGGTTACCATTTTGGATTTTAAAGTGACAGCATTCTCATTAGGATTCCAGGGATCTAAGAATAGGCTCTGTTTGCCAAAGACAGCAGGGACATACCAGAGGCTGACAACGGGAAGGGAGACAGGTGATTAGTGTATAAGTGCTGCCAACTAGCAAACAGAGGAGCATAGCACAGTACCCTGCTTACATACATAACATACAAAGAAAATGAAAATTGTGGGCAAGTCACTCCAACATAAAATCACCAATTAAATATAAACAAAAATGTCACAATGCCTCAGAGACAACAGAGCATCACAATGCACACAAAGAAGCAAGATAAAGCAGGAAAATGCAGGGACCAGAATACAGAC
>NW_006921813.1:4821760-4823960 GCF_000298275.1 Orycteropus afer afer | reverse complement strand
GGGATGGTATATATAAAACCCTGAAAGAGAAAAATTTCCAACCAAGAATTATGTATCCAGCCAAAATGTCCCTCAAATACAATGGTGAAATTAGGACACTTCCAGACAAGCAGAAATTAAGGGAATTTGTTAAAACCAGACCAACCTTAACAAGAGATACTAATGGGAGTCCTTTGGACAGAGAAGCAACAGCAAACACACATGGTGACATAGCCCAGAAACCAACCCAGCTATGAAGTATCCAAAGTAAATAAGCCTACAAGATTGTAAACAGGGAACCAGAGATATCAATTGACAAATGAGGACAACTACAAACCAAAAAGAGGGGAAAAAACTATAGTTACAGAACTTCTAAATGATAGGGAAGTCAAGGCAACTATAAGATAGAACAGACTGTTCTAAACTTGGGGAGAAAACTACAAATCACAGGGTAACATCAAAGAAAAATGATAACTCTTTACATCAAAATAAAAAAGCACAAATATTTAGCAAATACTAAAACAACAGCAACAAAGGAAGTGATAACACAATTCATAAACAAAACAAGCTCAGCACAGAAAATTGTATGAAACAAAAAAATCAACACCATGAAAAAACACATAATGAAAATGACAGCAACAAACTCACACTTGCTGATAATTACATATCTGGCAAGGACTTATCTCTAAGATTTACAGAAAACTCCAATACCTCAACAGCAAAGGAATTAACAATCCAGTTGAAAAATGGGCAGAAGACATGAATACACACTTCACCAAGGAGTGTATCCAGGTGGCCAGCAAATCCATGAAATGATGCTCATGATCATTGGCCAGAGAGATACAAACCAAAACAACAATGAGATATCATCTCATCCCAGCACCAATAGCAAAGTTCAACAAAACAGAAAATAACAAATGCTGGTGGGGATGTGGAGAGATTGGGACTCTCATACACTGCTAATGGGACTGTGAAATGATACAACCATTGTGGAAAGCAGTATGGCAATTCTTTAGAAAACTGGAATTGGAGATACCATTTGACCCAGAAATCCCATTACTAGGAATATATCCTAGAGAGGTGAGAGCCAGGACAGAAACACATATGCACAGATATGCACACCCATGTTCATAGCAGCACTATTTACAATAGCAAAAAGATGGAAACAACCTACAAGCCCATCAGTGGAAGAGTGGAGACCAAACTATGGTACGTACACACAATGGAATGCTATGCAGCACTAAAGAATAACGTAGAGTCTGCAAAACACCACATAACATGGATAAACTTGGAGGGCATTATGCTGAGTGAAATAAGTCAATCACAGAAAGACAAATACAGTATTAGTTTGCTGTTGTGGAGGGTCAAGCAAAGGTTTATATATGGAGGGAAACTTTCTTTGTTGGTTGCCAGGGTAGGGGGGACACGGAAAAAAAAAATGTATTGACTCATGTCACTTTAGCTTTTTGTATTTCACCATATATAAATTATATTTCAATAAAATGCATTTAAAAAAATTATCACCCACTTACCCAAGAATTGGAATTCTACTTTAAAAAACCCAAAACACCCACTGCCATAGAGTCAATTCTGACTCACAGTAACCCTATAGGACAAAGTAGAATTGCCCCATAGGCTTCCAAGGCTGTAAACCTACATAGCAGCAGACCGCCACATCTTTCTCCAGAAAAGTGGCTGGTGGGTTCGAACTGCCCACCTGTCAGTTCCCAGCTGAGCACTTAGCCACTGTGTCACCAGCGCTCTTCAACTTAAAAACCAAAAATAAACTCATTGCCATTGAGTCGATTCCAACTCACAGTGACCCCCATTCAGTTTCTAAGTCTGTAAATCTCTATGGAGCTTTTGACTAGCAGCCAAATGTCTTAACCACTATACCATGAGAGCTCCTTTCTGCTATAAAAAGGGGGAGAATGATAGTACAACTTAAGGGCAGCTTTGAGGATTAACTGCTACGGTGCATACACAGCATGGTAACTGGCACCCACTAAGCACCTGACAGAATACCTGACATTAGTAACAGCTCAATATACATTGTTGTTGTTGTTAGGTGCCGACGAGTCGGTTCCGACTCATAGCGACCCCATGCACAGCAGAACGAAACACTGCTGGATCCTGCACCAGCTCCACGATACCTGCTATACTTGAGCCTATCATCACAGCCACCATGTCAATCCATCTTGTTGAAGGCCTCCCCCTCTTT
>NW_006921813.1:4799709-4819128 GCF_000298275.1 Orycteropus afer afer | reverse complement strand
GTCCATTTCAGCTCACTAATGCCAAGGATATCAATCTTAATGCATTCCATTTCCTTTTTGACAACTTCCAATTTTCCTAGATTCATACTTTGTACATTTCATGTTCCGATGATTAATGGATGTCTGCAGCTGTTTCTCTTCAATTTGAGTGGTACCACATCAGCAAATGGAGGTCTCAAAAGCTTTACCTTATTCATAGGAGTAAGGCTGGGTTTACTCAGATGATACAGCTCTTCCACAGTCCTATTTTGAGCGCCTTCTAACCTAACCAGACTATTCATAAAGTTATGCGGTAATGTGTTTCTTTGCTATTCATAAGTTTTTCCCTGGCCAATTATTTGAGTAGACAGCCTCTTCCTTCTTCCTAGTCTGTCTCAGTCTGTAAGCTGGGCTGATACCTGTGCACCATGTGCATCCCGCTGGGTTTGAAACACCAGTGGCTCAGCCTCAAACATCACCAAGGTAGGACACATCACATCACATCACATCACATCAACACATCACCATGGTAGGACAAACTGACAGACAAGTTTGTCTCCCTGTTGGAAACCTCCATATATATTAGCTGTTATTATTCTTATTATAAACAGTCTGACTCTTCTTACATATTGTTAAGACAAAAAGGTATCCAGTGCGAAAAATTTATTTAAGCCAAAACAATTTGCTAAAAAATCTGAAAGGTGAAATAATGAAAGAAAACATGAAAAAGAATGAAGTGAAAAGGAGTTATTTCCCTGAACTGATGTTTTCGTATTTTTTTGTTTTGTTTTGTTTCTTGTGTTTTTAATGAGAAGAGGAAGGCGATTGACACGGTCTAAGGAAATATCTCTAAAGCAAAATTGTCAGAACTGCCAAATCATGAACCAAAGACCAAGTATGGGACCACGGCTGATCAAATCATTCCAAGGTAAATGGAAAAGGAAAAAAGAAAAGTACTATCACCGAGTTCTCCAAATTGAGCACAGTACAAATAATATTATCCCAGACAATTTAGATGCTGAGCTACTGACTGAGATGCTAAGCTGCTGGGAAGTAGAATATTCAGAAGACTTAAGGGCATTTAAGTGGTTTAGTAGCTGGATTTCCATAACAATAGTTATATTTAAATTTGCCTATGATTGGTGAGTAGTACAAAATAAGAGCCAAGTAGAAAGTACATTATGTGCAATACTGGATTTGGAAAATTCTATATCCATTCTCACTTTTTCTTTGCTTCGAGGTCCACGTGGATCTGTCTCTTCTTTGGGGGAGGAGGTGGAGGCAGCTCTTGCTTGGACTTTTTTGTAGTTACTTGTTCTCTTATGCGAACAGTCTCCAAAAGATCTTTCTGAGGAATTTGGGACATCCCGAGCTTTGCTACAGCTTGAGTCACCTGAAATAGAAGTCAACCAAAGCATCATTTTTTTATAACAGCTTTATAAAACTCTCCCTCTCAAAGTGTACAATTCACTGGTGTAGTAGTACATTCACAGAGCTGTGCAACCATCATCACTATCGAACTCCAAATATTTTCATCACTGCAAAAGAAATCTTACACCCACTGCCAGTCACTCTGATTTCTGATACTCCCAAACCTACTTTCTCTCAATGGATTTGCCTTTTCTAGACAGATCATATAGCATGTACCATACTTTTATGCAAATAAGGCACACATTATACAGTTTTTTTGCAAATCACACAAATGCCCCCCACCCCGCATTAGCTTCCTATGCATGCTGTGTGCTTTATATGTGTGGACACGTTATTTGTGAGAAATACAGTAGTCTTTTGTGACTGGCTTCTTTCACTTAGCACAATGTTGTTAAGGTTCATCCATATTGTAGTATGTCTCAACGTGTCATTCTTTTTTTATTGTTGAACAATATTCCATTGTATAGATTTACTATATTTTGTTTATCCATTCATCAGTTGATGGACATTTGGACTGTTCACTCTTTGGCTATTACAAATACTACTACTATGAACATTCATGTAAAAACCAACGGTTTATTCTTTATCAATTAATTAAATATATTTAAGATTCCTAAATAATAGATCGGAAGGAAGGTTGGGCAATCTACTTCCGTAGTGATACTGCCTCAGAAACCCAAGGAGAGGTCACTATGAGTTAGATCTGACTCAACGGCAGTGAGAAATAATAGATACACATCTATGTGTTATCATTTACTATTACAAGTAGAAGTGTGTTCTGTAAAAAGATATGTTGAAGTCCTAACCCCAAGTACCAGTGAATGTGACTCTTGGAGGTAGGGTCTTTGCAGATGTATTCAAACATAAGGTCATAGTGCAGTAGGGTAGGCCCTAGATCAGAATGAGTGATGGCTTTACAAAAAGAGGAAGCGAGACACAGAGACAGAGAGACACAGAGGGAAGACAGTTATGTGAAGAGGGAGACGATAACTATCGTTATGTTGCCATGAACTAAGGAACACCTAGGGATAAAGCTGAAAGGGACAAGGAAAGATCTTCCACTAGAGCCTTGGTGGTGAACATGGCCCTACCGATACTCTGAATACAAAGTTCTGCCTCCAAAATTGTGAGTGAATACATTTCTGTTGTTTTACGTCACCACCACCACCACCACCACCACCAATAACAACAAAAACCCAAACTCACTACTGTCGAGTTGGTCCCAACTCATAGCGACCCCTCCTTTGGTTTCCAAGGCATTAACTCTACAGAAGCAGATTGCCCAGTCTTCCTTCCCAGGGGTGGCTGGAGAGTTTGAACCGCCAGCCTTTTGGTTAGCAGTCAAATGCCTTAGGCACTACGCCACCAGAGCTCTCGTATATGTATTAATTTGTTACAGCAGCCATAGAAAACTAATGTAGTTACCAAGAATTAAATTCCTAAATACTAATAAATCTTTAAAAGATTTATTAAAATTTATTTTAGAAAACTGAAGATTTTCACATGTCAAGTTTTTGATTTTATGGAATCCAGGTATAAGAATCAACTTTTTATTTCACCTGTTATTCTTATTTCATAATTACTAAAACTAACCTGAATGTCTACATTTAAATATCTGCACAACATATTATTCAAATCAAAAGGTACCTGGTTGGAGGAATCTTCCAGTCTCTGAACCAAAGAATCCCACCTCTGAGTCAGTTCCTCTGAGTCACTGCTGATCTTCTTAGATGCCTTGGGATTATCAAGTAACTGACCCACATCCTGGCCAATCTCACTCAACTGATCCAGTGCTTGACGCTTCATTTCCATGTCTTCCTTCAAAATCTAATATTTCAGATATTTATTAGATGACTCCCCTTTCATTAATCTTCCTGTTCCCCAATTGGAAAATATAAAAATGTATATTTTATAGCAAAATAAACATATGTAGTATGCTAATGCTAAACTATAGGCTCCTGATTCTACATCTTTGCGTGGTGCCATTCTGATGTTAGTTCTATTAACTAAACTGTAATTAATACCAATGAAAACACTTAAAATCACAGGCTTACAACATGGACACTGACAAACACATCACTTACAGCCAGTCGTCGAATACTGACACTTAGTTCCTTTTGGTCTTTGAAGTTACTAGTCTGGACTTTATTTAAAGCGTCTTCTTTCTCAGTTAACCAAGCTTTCAACAAGCACTACAACAAATAAGAAAAATCAGAAATATATTTGGAAAAATCATTTGGCAATTCAATCTAATCAAGATCATAAATCTCTTACTTTGATTTTGCTAAAGGCTTCCTTCATCTTTGCCCGGGGTAAGAAGGATCTCAAACACTGAAGTCTGAGGTATGAATGACCCAGAAAGACAACTTCCTTTAAAATATTATCCTTCTTGGATATGCAACAGATTGACCTGACATTACCCCCATACCTGGGTATGTAAGTTAATTCCCAGGTAGAAATGTGAATTTAAAAGGCTAAAGTCTCTTTAGCCTTTTTCAAGCCTTAAAAAAAAAATAAACACATTATTACTCTCTAGAGGTAGAAGCATGGGAGCTCTGGTAGCATAGTGCCTAAGGCACTTGACTACTAACCAGAAGGCTGGAGGTTCAAATCCACCAGCCACTCCTTGGAAGGAAGGTTGGGCAATCTATTTCCGTAGTGATACCGCCTCAGAAACCCAAGGAGGGGTCGCTATGAGTCAGGTCCGACTCTACGGCACATAAAAACAACAAGAGGTAGAAGCAGCCCTGGCTTGGCTGCTAACCAAAAGGTTGTCAGTCCACACCCACCAGCAGCTCCTTGGGAGAAAGATGTACCTGTCTTCTCCCGTAGGTAAAAATTACAGACTTAGAAACCATATGAGGCTGTTCTACTCTGTCCTATAGGGTCGCTATGAGTCAAAATCAACTCTACAATGAGTTTCGAGGCAAAAGAAAGCTCAGAGATTGCCTTGTCCCAGGCCTTCATTTCAGGGAAGTAGGAGAGAGAGACCACCTGGCTAATCAGTGGCAGAGCCATGTCAAAGATCCCCATCTAAAGGCTAATGTTCTTTCCACTGCATCATGTAGGAAAACCACACTACTGTTAAAGGTTCAAGAGAAACGTCATATGTCCTAGGAAAACACTGGGAGGTGCAGTTTTACTCTGAAATACGTGGGGTTGTCATGAGTCGGAACTGACTCAACATCAGTGCATTGGGTTGGGTTTTCTTTATGATTAATGGAGGTCTGAGGATGGTCCATAGTGCCTAAGGCACTTGACTGATAACCAGAAAGCTGGCGGTTCAAACTCACCAGCCACTCCTCAGAAGGTTGTTGTTGTTGTTGTTGCTGTTGTTCTTGTTGTTATGTGCCGTCGAGTCAGCCCCGACTCATAGCGACCCCTCCTTGGGTTTCCAAGGCAGTATCACTACGGAAGCAGGATTGCCCAACCTTCCTTCCGAGGAGTGGCTGGTGGGTTTGAACCGCCAGCCTTCCGGTTAGCAGGCAAGTGTCTCATCCACTATGCTACCAGAGACTTCCGTAGTGATACTGCCTTGGAAACCCAAGGAGGGGTCGCTACAAGTCGGGTCCAACTGGACGGCACATAACAACACAACAACAACGAGGATGGTCCAAAGCCAATATAAACTCAAAACTCACTGCTGTTGAGTTGGATCCAACTCATCGCAACCCCTCCTTGGGTTTCCAAGGCAGTACCACTACAGAAGTACATTGCCCAACCTTCCTTCTGAGGAGTGGCTGGTGGGTTTGAAATGCCAACCTTGTGGTTAGCAGTCAAATGCCTTAGGCACTACACCATCAGAGCTCCCAAAGCTAATATAAAGATACTTAGACTTCATTACCCAATGAAATGTGTGTTTTTTAAAGATATTAGTAATATAGACAGAGATGATAACCTCAAAGGAAAGGTAGACAACAATGGTGACTGCATTGGGATAATTCATCCCAAAATGTGGAATGTACCATAGAAATTCTTTTCTATATAATTGGGGGGAATATGTTAGTTCTGTGTTTACAATGGAATCAATTCTTTCTCTTTTGTTTGTCATTTGTCAAGTTATTTAAAAGCCATTCTTTGCCTCTGTACTCCACCAAGAAAAAGTGAAGATTAAAAAATCAAAGATAAATATGAATCCTGCCTTCAGTCTAATAAGGCTGATGGAATATGCACATAAATAACAACAGCAAAAGACCAAAGTACAGAGTCTATTAAAAAAAAAAAAAAAAGGTATTGTTAAAATGGGATGGTCATTCCAAAGAAGAAATTACTTCCTGCTGGGCAACAGGGAGATATAAGGATAGGAAGTTACCACCCAGTGACTTCACAGTCCTGGATGGACTGGGAACAGTTAAAAGTGAAGAGATGGGTAAAAGGGCAATCCAAAGAGCTCTGGTAGTGCAGGGCCTAAGGCATTTAACTGCTAACCAGAAGGTTGGCAGTTCAAACCCACCAGCTGTTTCACAGAAGGAAGATGGAAGAATTTACTTCTATAAAGATTTACCAGCTTGGGAACCCAAGGGGGGTTGCTATGATTTGGAATCAATTTAGTGGTGATGGGTTTGGTTTCAATTTTGGTGCAAGATCTTAACAAAATACATTCACCCTTTAAAAAAAAAAAAAACACTATCAGGAATCAACAAGACACCAGGCACTGGGAACCGAGCAGTGGACAAGACAGTACCAGCGCTGCTCTCATTCAATCAGCAATCTCTGAATGGGATACAAACAAGGAAATTTGGGGTGTGAGTGCTGGGTACATGGAGGGATACAGGAAAATTAACATTGGAAAGGTAGGCTGTAGTCTTTTACAAAAAGTCGCAAATGCCACACTTGAAAGTTGGCATATGCTAAAGAAGTTTGGAACTAATTCTCAGGGTCCGTTTCTAACTACATTAATGCTTCTGCAACTAAAGCCCGAGAGATTTTTAAATTCAGATACAGTTTATCTGTCTCAATCCATTCCACAGCAAATTATATATTACGTACCAATATTGACATCAATTCTACATTTTAACAAGATCCCTCCTTCCATATCAACCTAAAAAGTAATTCAAAGGTCAGTTTAAAGTCTTTAAAATGATATAAGCAGCCAAAATAATAGCCACTCCCTAGGTGGTTGTTGGGTTTTGCTTTGTGTTTTTTTAATCACTAAAGCATAACTTTCTAAACGTTTGATTATTTCACTTTGTGGAAGAGTAATCCATGGCTTTCTCTAATAATCAATGTCTCTCTCTGATAATCAATGCCACCTGCTGATGTTTTCACAGCAAAATATTAACTATCCTATGCAACTCTTCAGACTGAAGACAAGATTCCAAGCAAATATAAATATTTGTAAGGTGAAGTATAAATATTTCAGAAATCAGAATCAGTTCCATTATGTGATTCTTAGTAAGAAAATTCTGACCTGAGATTACCACAAAAGTGATTAACAATTTGTATTTGCCCAAATGTTGCAACCTACTTTTTAAGATGTACTATCTGCCACCATGTTTGTTGTTGTTGTTATTTGCCATCGACTCGGCCCCGACTCCTAGCGACCCCTCCTTGGGTTTCTGAGGCAGTTATCACTACGGAAGTAGGCCCAACCTTCCTTCCGAGGAGTGGCTGGTGGGTTTGAACCGCCAGCCTCCTGGTTAGCAGTCAAGTGCTTTAGGCACTATGCTACCAGAGCTCCTACCATGTTTAGTAAACCACAAAGTATCAGACATTTGGGGTTTTTTTGCTTTTTGTTTTTTCCCATCTGAAAAGAATAGCCTTGCTTTTTGGGTATGGAATTGAAATGCATTTAGAAGAATCAAAATGGACACTGAGAAATGGAAATAGAGTATCTTCTCACTTTCTAAACCACAACTGTTTGGAGTTTTGAGAGAAAAGTTTTGTTTGTTTGTATTCTGTTTTGATAGCTTCTTTTCTGCAAAGGTGGAAGGTGGGCAAAGAGCTACATTCTAACTGGAATGGCACAGGTTCATTTGCTATAATAACCCTTAGTGGAAAACAACATACTATTAACAAGTTGAATAAACAGCTCTGCTAAAAAAAAAAAAAAAAACAACAACAACAAAAAATAGCTTTTCATTAATTTCCATACTTATCCTGATTAAAATAAAGAAATATCCATGTGACTTAAGTTCACAATGTATTAAGTGGATTCATTTACTCATTACTTGCTGAGAACAAACCATAAATTAAGTTCTGTGTTGATACAAGTCCAAATACATTATGTAATACAACCCTAATAATTATAATGCTGAACAAACCCTGAAAACAATGTATCTAAGTACTAACATTCCAAATAATGAACGCAGATCAAATTAAGCATTATTATGCTAGAACCATGTAACATGATCTCTACGGATTGGCTGCATGGTCAATTACACCATGGAAAGAAATCTGACTTTTAAAATAATAATAGTTATTTGTACATTTTCCTTTCAAAGAAAAGTAACCAAAGCAACTTTATTCTAATATCATATATAAATATGGATTGCTTTACCATCTCTTTTGCCTATTATGGATAAAAATTTCATACCTGTTCTTCCAGTAATTCTTGCCACAATATATTGATTTCTTGTAACCTATTCCAACGTTCTTCGGTCCAACGGCATACTGCCGTCCAACGCTCACCAAGTTTCTAGTAAAGGAAGAAATTTTCCTTTGTCAATTCAGCCATGAAAGATAGTTACAAGTTCTTTAAAGAAATCTGACTTCCAGTGCTTCTTTATTATAAAATACAAATTATAAAATATATTTTTATAAAAGTTTGCTTTAAAATAATTTGATCTAATCCTATAGCAAGTAGGCATAGTGGCACAGTGGTAAAGCACTCAGCTGCTAACAGAAAGGCTGGCAGTTCAAACCTACCAACCACTCCATGGGAGAAAAATGTACAGTCTATTCCTGTAAGTAAAGATTAAAAAGAAAAAGAAAAAAACCTACTGCCATCAGGTCGATTCCAACTCACAGCAACCCCCACTGGGTTTCCGAGGCAGTAAACCTTTACAGAAGTAGACTGCCCAGTCTTCCTTCCACGGAGTGGCTGGTGGGTTTGAACTGCCACCCTTCTGGTTAGCAGCCAAATGTCTTAGGCACTGCAGTAAAGATGACAGCCTTAGAAATCCTATGAGGCAGTTCCACTCTGTCCCACAGGGTGGCTGTTAAGTCAGAATTGACTCGATGGGTTTGGATTTGGGGTTTAAACCTAAAGTTTTACAGATTATAAAACTACTGTTCACAGATTTTAACTGTTTGTTTCACATCATGTAGCAAGAAGGTGGCACACTGACGCTCTATCCTTATCCTCGATCTCTTGATTTCCAATTCTTGCTCTTTCTACTTCATTGTGGTTTTATTTCAAAATGATATGTAAATATGATATTTTTATATATATCTTCAAAATAGAGCAAACGTATCTACTCTTTATGCTTCACAATTTTAATTATTTTAAAATGTAATTTAAATGCATCAGTTGTGTCTTAATCATCTTTTACAGGTCAAGAAAATTTTCATTGGTAATATCAAAATTATTTTAAACATTTAACCTTATCAAAACTGTATATGAAATAAAAGACAATGTCCATAAAATATGACTAATTGATTTTCTTCCTTGCAGGACACAATTCAAAGAAAATGCCACAGAAATTAGCAAAAGAATCTTACAAGTATCAGCAATACAAAACAAATAAATTTGATGAACTAATTTTTAAAAATCATTCTTCAAGATGACTTTCAAAAAACTAACTTTATTCCCATTTTATAAATAATGATTAACAGAGGTTAAATTTTATTTCTACATTATTTATACGAGAAACAAGTTGTAATTCATACTTATACTATTTTACTCTTTAATACTGGTAAAAGCTTTTAATAGTGGGAAGGGTTGAGAACTCTGAGCCAGAAGACAAGTCTCCATTCCTAGCATGACTGGCACAACCAACCAATGTCCTTAGCTGTTAATCAAAAGTGTGGAGAGTCAAGTTCAGCCACCGGTGCCTCAGAAGCAAGGCCCGATCACCTACTTACAAAGCAGCTACTGAAAACCCTATGCAGCACAGGTCTCTCTGACACACATGGTGGCCATTAGTGAGAATTAACTCTATGGCAACTGATTGGTTTTCACTTAATCTCAGAAAGTTCACTTAACAGTTTCCACACTAGGACAAGACACAAGAGTGTTACAAAATAAAATGGATTTCAGACATTGAAATTATACTCTTCGCAAGTGACTGGAAACTACAAAAGGGCAACACTCTATCAGGCAATCCAGCTACTGCCCGAATGAAAGACCAGTAAATATCTTCATAAACACTGGCAAAAGATACACTGCTGCCTTTTCTGCAGAAACAAGGAATTTTTCAGGGTTCACAAAGATGTTGAAATTTGCACACTGATCTATCAATAAAACAGGAATATTAAATCCTACAGCTGCAATTCTTAAACCTGAGTATGCATTTAACTTTTTTTAAAGTGAACACTAGCTGGGCCTCACTCCTAAGGATTCAGGTCTGGTGTGGTCCAGAGATCTCAACTTAAACAAATTCCTCAAGTGATTCTGATTAAGAGGTCTGTGGACTTCTTGTTGAGATCAGTTCCAGTGCTTCCAAACCTTGTTCACAGTGCTATACACAAGGAAGTTGGGGACTCCAGCCAGCCCCACCCATCCACCCAAGGGCTGAACTGAAGGAGTCATTATCTAGTAGCTCCTTCAATCCATTCACTGCAACTCCCAACTAGAAAGGACAACCTGGGGTAGGTATTCTGCCCTTGTAGATGAACAAAAGGAGTCAGGCTTCAAGGCTACCCAGGGGCACCTTGGAAGAAAAGCCTGGCAATTTACTTCTAAAAAATCAGCCACTGAAAACTTCATGGGGCACAGTTCTGACACACGGGGTCCCCATGAGTCAGAACGGGCTTCACAGCTCCTGGTTTGGTACTGGTTTAGAGAAACCCTGAGACAGACCGTAAAGAATAGGGGCCACACGTCATCAGATCTCAGAGCACAGGTCCCACCAGATTACAAAGGGCTCTTACCTGTAACTGATCTTCAAGGACAGCTGTAGCACTCTCACCACTGTTTTCATCAACAATGACCACCATGTGAGTTAATGAATTTACTTTCACCTGTTCAGTCTCAAGATCATTCTGCAAACTCTACAGGAAAATTAAGATAAGCCATTATTTCCACTCTTCCACATTTACCTATTTAAAATCCACTCAGTTGTCAATAGTAATTAAGGATACTTAATGAGGCATTGCATTTAAACTTCCAATCATTACCCTAAATGTTCTACTAATTAAACAAGCCCGGTATACATCTTCACACTTCATTATGAACCAAAGCACTTTGAAATGCAATGTCATATTATACTGCAAGTGGAATGTCATCACTTATTATTCCAAATTCTAGCCAATTTAAAAAAAAAAAAAAATGTCTCTGTGCAGCATGAAAGAATCAGGTGTCTACACTACGAATTAGGATAAAAATGTAGAATTGGAAAGTCAAGAAAGTCCAGAGTTAGATATACAGTGTCAGAGATCATATTGTCTTATGGAGAACGGTGTTAGTGAGACACGAGTGTAATATGATTGTCAGAAGCTATTCTGACTGGTTACTCAGGAAAGCAATTAAGGATAAATGGTTATCTTCCATTCTCAGCCCTTCCATGGGAAGGTCAAGTCATTAGAAGTGTGTGTGTGTGTGACTGTGTGAGTGTGTGTGTGTGTAACTGATTTAAACACTACCAACAGTGCTGTCAAATCTCTCTGAAGTTGTGTTTAATGTATCCCTAAAGCTTTATTTAGGAGTCCCTGCATGGCACAGTTAAGTGTTTGACTACTAGCTGAAATGTTGGGGGTTTGAACCCACTCAGAGGTAACTCAGAAGACAAGCCTGGTGATCTACTTCTGAAAAGTCACAGCCTTGACAGCCCTTATGGAACAGTTAGTTCCACTCTGCACACGTGGGGTCACCAGGAGTCAGAATCGACTCAATTGCAACTAGCAACAACAACAAAGCTTTATTTATTGGTTATCACCAAAATTCAACCATTCAAACCATTTGCAAGGAAGTATTATGGAAAGCTATTTTCGAAACTAGTGACCAAAGTGAACTGTCCATCAAATTTTGGTCCTGCAACTAGTTCCTGATGCCTTTCTGGATCGGAGAAGCAGCAACAGCGTCTGAAAGCACTAGGTGCAGGTAAAGCTCAGTGTTGGCTCACACACCATATTGATGCCAACACATCTTCATAGGGCCAAGAAAACCCTGGAGAATCTGTAAAAGCTATGTGCTTCCCCAAGAAAACTGTCCATAGCCACATAAAATTTGATCTGCACTTTCGTCCCTGACTCAGAAAAGTCACAGTGCCATCAACTGCCCCTTAGGAGCTGCTGAGTACAAGAGGACACTGAAGAACCGTCCCACCTCTACACTAATGATAGAAGTCATCAGCCCTGAGAATGCTAAGTGCTGCTTTTTCATATTTGATAAGGGATGAAAGAAATATGAGGCAGATTTACTTTATGTTCTTCCAGCAGCTTCTGTATGGATTGTAAATCATCGTCCAGGGGGCCAGTTTCCATCTTTTGAATGCGTTCTTCTGTGAGTGTTAACCAGGCAGAGAGCTGCTCCAGCTGCTGCTTCTGCAGTTCCATCAGCACGTCATGCAGCCTATCCGCGGGAGAAGACAACATTATCCCCACCAGCTTCTTTGCCTTTCCCAAGGCAAAGATATAATCCAGGCCCCAAGAAAATGGGGCAAGGGAATGCACTCTCGTCTCACCAGTTAAAGCTGCATATAGACTTTAACTAGAGAAACCAGGAAAAATACTATTATTTATTCCAAAATGAAGCCAGTTAAAAGCAGCCAAGGAATGCCAATAAACAGCACCCTTTATTCATAGCAGAATCATTGTTTCTCCAATCAGGAATTCCTGTTATAAAATAGGTGGAAACTGCAATGGAACACAGTTGGCTCCTTAATGCACAATACATGGAATAAAATGATCCGTGGGAGAAAAGCTGCTTCAAAAAGTGTTTCCAAGGATTGGAGGTCAAAACTACTACCTAGTCCCACCGTCATGCCAAGTTCATAGCGAGCCCATTTGGAGTGCAAACAGACAATTCTTCCTATGAAACGTCTTGTTCCTTTTGCCAATCTCTGTATTCCAACTTTCATCTTTTGGTTTAGTTCACACATCAAAGGGGAAACAAAGATCATAAAACATTCCAACAACATCGCAAAAAGAAGAGAGTCAAACTTATACAAGGTGAGCTCAGTAATGGTGGCGTTTTCACCAACCGCGACTTCTCCTTGAGCGACACTGTACAGCGCCACCTCCAGGATGTTGTTTTCACAGACTGCAGAGTTCTACTAGCGCGACGCTGTACAGCGCCACCTCCAGGACAAAGTCCTCACTTCCTTGCCTCTACTCACCGAGATTGCCTCTCCATACTGTCCACCCGAAGCGCCTCCCATCTCGCATTCAGCAGGGTCATCTGCTCCTGAATCTCAAACTCCTCTTCCTGGGTCAGAGTTCCTTGTGTGATGAGCTGGTTTCCCGCCTGCAGGACACTCCCCACGCTGCTCTGGTGTGCAGTCAACTCCATCATAAATGCCTGGAAGGGGGCATTATCAGGATGCGTGAGCCACTCATTGGAAAAAGAAAAAAACTCAATAAATTGTTAATGCCAAAATATCAAGGCTACTGAAAAAGGTCGCCTCTTACAGTGCAGACAAAGTAGATGGGAACCCAAAGCGTTAAGTGCCAGAAACAGGAAACAAGTGCCTTGCATCAGTAAAGCAGGGACTAGATAGGTCAAGGGAACAACATTTCCTGTAACACCTGCGATCTTCACATAAATGCTGATGATGCTTCTTAGAGGTTGTGACTGTCGTGTTAATAGGTACATATAACAAATAAAACACCATGCACACACAAGAGAAACTACTTGGAAAATATTACCATTTTCTATTATTTTTAAAATAAAATTGCATATAAGATCAATTAACATACTGGTACAAAAAACTGTCTAGTCAAAAAGAAATCTCTATATAGTTATATTCACCCACCAGCCACTCCTCGGAAGGAAGACTGGGCAACCTACTTCCATAGAGATACCACCTTGGAAACCCAAGGAGGGGTCACTATGAGTCAAACCCACTTGATGGCAGTGAGTTTGGGTTTTTTGGTTTGGTAGCAAACTGTATCCTCAATATAGTTACGAACGTTCATTATATAAAGTCATATGGCAACAATGAGTAAGGTATTTGTTTAATGATTCCATAAATAAAACTAATCACTTCCTGGCTAAGACTCAAAGCTCTGAGATTGGGTATATTGATTGGTCATTTTGTTTTTTAACTATAACAGTACACTTCCAAAGTGAGCTGCCCTAGGCATTGACTTTTACCAGTGGCTCTTCAAAATAAACAAGTTACAATAAGATGAGGATCCTGAATCTAATTCCAAACACACAGTTAATTACCCACTTCAATTGTAAAACAAACAAAAAATCTTGTTGCTGTCAAATCAATTCTGACTCATAATGACCATATAGGACAGAGTAGAACTGCCCCCATAGGGTTTCCAAGGCTTTGCAGAAGCAGACTGCCATATCTTTCTCCTTTGGAGAGGCTGGTGGGTTTGAATCACTGACTATTCAGTTAGCAGCCAAGAGTTTAACACCACTGCACTTCCAGGGCTCGATTTTAAAAACAAAGGCTGATTTAAACATCACAAGTTCTAAAATATGGCAGGGTCTCTCCATGGAACATAATTCAGTAAACAGCAAACACCAGGGTATATCCTCTGCACTAAGGCACAGGTACCACAGTAGACCTCTGCAGCTCATGCTCATCAATCCCAGATATTTACTTCATGGGTTGCAAACTGGTCTTTGACTTCTTCAACATCATCAGAAATGTCATCCTGCTCCTGGAAGGTGTCCTCTGCAGAGAGTAACCAGGTCAGCACTTCCTCCAGTGCTATCTGATAGCTGTCCAGATCCATGTCAACCTCAGTGACGGTGCTGGGGGTTTCAGCTCGGGCACGCTCACGCTCCTCCTCTGGTGCTGTGCTCTACAAACACAAAATAAAGAAAAACCCAGAGTATTCCTGAAGATAAGAAAAATAGTCAACAAAGACAAACTATATGAAGAAACCCAAGGCAGGCACCACTGAGTCTTAGATATTACTCTAATTCCCAGGCATCCAGTGGACTGCACAATGAATTGTTGTTGTTTGGTGCCATCAAATTGACTTTGACTCATACTGACCCCATGTGACAGCGGTGACCTGCCCTACTGGGTTTTCTAGGCTATCACCTGTACAAGAGCAGACTGCCAGACCTCTGTCCAGCAGAGATGCTGGGGTGGGTTTCAATTGCCAACTGTTTGCTTAACAGCGTAGAGCTTAATTTCTGTGCCACCAGGGCTGTGCTAGCATGGCAAAAGTTAGGGCACTGGTGGCCCAGTGGCAGAATTCTTGCCTCCCACGCTGCAGACATGGGTTCTAGTCCATGCCAATGCATCTTAGGCATAGCCATCCCCCACCTGTCAGTGGAGGCTTGCAGACCACTCTGATGCTCACAGGGGCTCAGCAGAGCTTTCAGACTACAACAGACCAGCAAGAAAAGCCTGGTTATCTACTTCTAAAAATCTGCCACTGAAAACCTATATATATATCAAAACCATCTGATCTGCAATTGATCATGAGGTGTAAGACTGAGCAATATTCGTCCCACTGTGCGTGGGTTCACCACACGTCAGGACCAACACCATGGCAGCTAACAACAACGATACCAAATGAAACCCACTGCCAGTGAGTCAATCCCAGCTCATAGTGACCCTATAGGACAGAGGAGAATTGCTACATGGGGTTGCCAGGGCTGTAAATCTTTGTGGAAGCAGACTGTCTCATTTTCTCCCATAGAGCTGCTGGTGGATTTGAACCACTGACCTTCTGGTAAGCAACTGAATGCCTTAACCACTATACCACCAGAGCTTCTTTAATAACAATAGGATGGCAAAAAGAACAAAAGCAGCATGTACTCATGGATTCTCCTACTCCCAGAGATTATAAGATACTTGGGGAGAGAAAAGAGCCCACATGGATCACTTCTGAACTAAAATAAAATGGCTATTAGCAAAGTTATAAATCCTGTCATTCCAACAAAAGATGCTATTTGAGTTCATGAAGGGCTGAAACAGTAAAGCAAGTGTCATTGAGGAGCTGAACATGTCGAGCCTTGAAGGATGGATGTGGTTTAAAGAAGCAGAAATGGAGGTCAGAACTCTGCTTTGACTTCTACTTAAAATGCTTTTATTGGATTGCATTTTAGCATTGCATTTTAGGCACTAAAAGGCAGTCAACACAAACAGACTGTGGTGCTGATGATATTTTCTTGAGGCAATTGCCATACAGTTTTACTTGTTGGTCCTTGTTTAAGGGTCCACAGAATAAATGCATTTCAAGGTCTTTCTACACAATTGAAGTATTTCCTTTTATACTTTGGAATCTTACAACCAATTCAACCATCTCTCCCTTTCAGAGCAAAATTTCTTTAAAACTTAACTCTCTCCTTCCTCACCTTTCATCCACAAAGTTTAAATAGGATACTTCAAGTAAATAGAAATTATAGAGATTGTATTTTTAAATGTATTTAACAGCTAAAACCAAACTCACTGCCATCGGGTTAGATCCACTCATAGCGACTTCTCCTTGGGTTTCCAAGGTGGTGGTGATGGTTGGTGGTGGTGTTGTTTGCCAAGATGGTATCTCTATGGAAATAAGATTGCTCAATCTTCCTTCTGAGGAGTGGCTAGTGGATTTGAACTGCCAGCCTTCTGGTTAGCAGTCAAATACCTTAGGCACTGTGCCACCAGAGATCCAGTGTATTAACAGCCACAGTGTATTAACACTTCCTCTCATCCTGATCTGGTAGCTTAGTGCCTAAGGCACTTGACTGCTAGCCAGAAGGCTGGCCGTTCAAACCCCGCAGCCACTCCTCTGAAGGAAGATGGGGCAATCTACTTCCGTAGTGATACTGCCTCAGAAACCCAAGGAGGTCTGACTCAACGGCACATAACAACAACTCATCCTAACCTAGCATTCAACCCCACCACTCAACTGAAGAGTCTTCTCACCTTTTTCAAGGTGACCAATAAGCTTCCCATTGAGAAATCTACTTTTTGACCATCACCTTTTAAGGTGACTATATAATTTACTAACAACCTGGAACACTGCTAAGAACTATTATCAGTAATATGTGTTAGGACAACAGACATGAATCAGAACTGTCCTGAGCAAACCCAGAGAGCAGTCGCCCTGGCTTCCTCACTTAATCTCTCAGCAGTATCCCACATGCCTGACCACGCTCCCACTTCTAGAAAGTTTCCCTGCTCAGTAACACCACATCCTCCTGGTTCTCTTATTAGCTCAATAGTAGCTGCCAACTTGTTAATAAATCTCCTCAAAGTTAAGTCCTGGGCTCTCTTATCTTCTTTCTGTGTACTTCTCCTGCGTGATCTCATCTCTTCTTGAAGAAGTTAAGGAAGTAGCCATATCCTGCAGACTTTCAACTTTACGTCTCCAGTCACAAACTTTCTTCTGGATATCCAACCACTGTAACATCTCCATGTTAGTGTCTCATAGATAGATCAAACCAAGTCCGTATTTGAACTCTCTATTTTTCTCCCAAATCTGCTCCTTTCTAAGCTTCCCTATCTCAGTCAATGGCACCTAGAAAAAAAAAAAAAAACTAAACCCACTGCCACTGACTCAATTCCTACTCATGGTGACCCTAGAGGATTGAACAGAACTGCCCTATGAAGTTTCCTAGGCTGCACTCTTTACAGCAGCAGACTATCATATCTTTCTCCCACAGAGCAGCTGGTGGATTTGAACTGGCAGCCTTTCAGTTAGCAGCTGAATGCTTAAGCACAGCATCACGACCTCCAGGCACCTAATCACTCAAGCTAAAAACCCGAGCCAGCTTTGGTTCCTCTTTCCTTTACCTCCTACATTTAATGTGTAAGCAAGTCCTCCCTTCAAACTTTATCCCAAGTCTATCCAGACCTTCCCATCTCCACAACGAGGAGTGACTCTCATCTGCACTACCACAAGGGCCTGCTAACAGGCTTTTCTACTTCTTTTGACCACCCACACTCCAAATCCATGATCCATTTTGTCACACAGCTGCCAGAACAATCTTCTGAAAATGTAATTGTACCCTAAGACTTTCCTGTTTAAAGCCTTTCAATGCCTTTCCAATGCTTTTAAGGTGTAATTTAAATTTCTTATCATCATTAAGATAACGCTGTTGTTGCTATATGCCGGGTGGAGTCACAGTGACTCATAGTGACCGTCCTTGGGTTTCCGAGGCAGTATCACAAAGAAGGGGAGCTCTGGTAGCATAGTGGCTAAAGCACTTGACTGCTAACCAGAAGGCTGGCGGTTCAAACCCACCAGCCACTCCTCGGAAGGAAGGTGGGGCATACTGCCTCGGAAACCCAAGGAGGGGTCGCTATGAGTAGGGGCCGACTCGACGGCAAACAACAACAACAACATCACAAAGAAGTAGATTGTCCCATCTTCCTTCTGAGGAGTGGCCGGTGGGTTTGAACCACCAGCCTTCTGGTTAGCAGTCAAGTGCCTTAGGCACTACACTACCAGAGTTCCCTAAGATAATAGTTACCTCTGAAACATAATAAGAAACCATGTGTATACTGAATGTGTGCATGTCTTGTGTGTGTGTGTGTGTGTGTGTGTATAGTGTTGAGTTTTGACAGTTATGAGAGTAAACTTTTCTGAAAAGATTTTATTTAAACTGAGGATGGAAGGGAAGCTTGACATCCATAGAGTAGGTGGGAAGCAGTCCAGAGAAAGATACCAGCAAGTACAAGAACCTCAGTGAAGAAGAAAAAGTCCACTGTGATTACAGTGCAATTGCCTTAAATGAATGCAAGTGGGGTCTTATAAAATTCAAAAGAAGATGAGGTCTTTATTGAGTATGAAAGCTGGAACAAAAAGAAAGCACACAAAAGACATTCTGAAGGAAGAATCTAGAGGACCTGCTAGGAAAAAAATGAGTCACTGGAAACAGTGGCTAATTAAGAGCACAGACAGAGCCAGACAAAGAAAGGAAAAAGAGTTAAGTTCTAGACCTAAAATCCTGCAACTGGAGCCAAAATCACACTGGAGATAACTTAGTGCCAAACCTCTATATTATAAATGAGAACAGCTGAGGACTAAGAAAGGTGAACAAAGGTGACTTAGTTAGGCACCCCCACCTATGAGGAGAGAGATGAAAGGTGTTATCTGAATGCAAATGTTCAGAAGGTATTAGTTAAAACAGATGAATGGACTTTCCACTAAGAGATATATAAGGAGAAATGCAGCATTAGCTGCTGAATACCTAATGCTAACCCAGCCCACATCTCTAGAGAGGTGGGCTAGCTATTAGGGATCACTGGAGGGCGGAGATGGCAGGCTCTGTCAAAAACAGATGATGAAAACTTGATCACATTTCCCTCTTCAATTAACTTAATCCAACCTCTAAGGCATTAACGAAAGCATGCAAATGAAGAGGGTCTTGTTAACCTTCATCAAACAGCAAATAGTTTCTCTAGTTCCTATCATGGCACCCTAAGCCTTAAACAGAAGCTTTTTCTTTTTGAAAACACATCATGAAAGGCAAATGAAGTCTTCCTCCTTGTTTTGTTTCTGTTTGTTTCAAAAGAGAATAGCCTTAACTATAAGAAGTCAGATGTCCCATCTTCATAAGATTCTAACAAAAACAAAAACAAATAAAGGATTCTAAAACCAAAAGGTAAAACCCAGAAGGCTACCTGGGCTATCCAAAGGATGCACCATAATCCAGGATAACAACTGAACAAAGATGTTTCCATGCAATTTTTCAGGCAATTTTAAGAGGCTAGTGTTCAGCATAGGAGGAGCTCTGGTAGCATAGTGGCTAAAGCACTTGACTGCTAACCAGAAGGCTGG
>NW_006921813.1:4797027-4799084 GCF_000298275.1 Orycteropus afer afer | reverse complement strand
ATCCCTGGTAACCAACAAAGAAAGCTTCCTTCCATATATAAACCTTTCCTTGACTTTTTATAATAACAGACTAATATAATATTTGTCCTTCTGTGATTGACTTATTTCACTCAGCATAATGTCCTCCAAGTTCGTCCATGTTATGCAATGTTTTGCAGATTCTACATTTTTCTTTAATGTTGTATAGTATTCCATTGTGTGTATGTACCATAGTTTGGTTATCCATTCTTCTGCTGGTGGGCACCTAAGTTGTTTCCATCTTTTTGCTACTGTAAATAGTGCTACAATGAACATGGGTGTGCATATGTCTGTTCTTGTCCTAGCTCTCACTTCTTTAGGATATATACCTAGTAATGGAATAGCTGGGTCAAATGGTATTTCTAAAGGAATTAAATAATATTCTTAAAAATGAATTTGTTGAATGAGAATGAATGACAATGTCAAAACAAAATGAAAGCAAAAATTACAACAACGGTTGCTGCTACTTCAAACCAAACCAAACCCACTGCCATGGAGTTGACTCCAACCCACAGCAACCCAAGTCCCAACCCAAAGAGAGGAATGACAGGCTGAGATTTAACTCCAAAGTCTGGGCTCCCTGAAATGTACTATAATTTGGAAATCCATATGCATCTCTTCTTCCAGTTGAAGAAAGGACCTTGGACAATGATGGAAAACAAGTGAAAGGAAAATGATTTGTTCCTATGAACCAAATGCCACAATTACAAGCACCTGGCATTAAAAAAAAAAAAAAAAAGAAAGAAAGTGACTCATGATTGGCAGAGTGTGAGTGGCAGGGGACTTGCTGACCTTGGCATCAGTCAATTGTCAAGCGATTGATTAGTGACACCATGGGTGTATAAGCAGCAGCACTACAGAGCTGCCCCACTGGGTTCCCAAGGCTGTGAATCTTTATGGAAACAGACTGCCCCCATCCTTCTCCCTAGGAGAAACTGGTGGGTTCAAAGCGCCAACCTTTTGGTTAGCAGCAGAGCACCTTAAATACTGCAACACTAGGGCTCCTAGAGCACCAACACAACCTAATTATCAAGTCCCCACAAAGTAATGGCATTGGAGAGAGGAAGGATGTATGCTGTGGGGTTCCCAACTAGCCATTCCTCAATGCTACCTGTGCTTTAGAACTACCATGTAACATGCACATGTTACAGTAATGGTCACAATGAGGCTTACCTCAGCTGAACAGCAGAATGCTCATGGAAATGAAAGGTCAGAATATGCATGCACACTTCCTGCATACCACAATGCGAGCACATGGCCTCGAATCTCAGTGCCTATATTGATATGGTTTTGATATAGTTATAAACTATGTAAGTTGAAGACTCTCAAGAGCAGAAGGCAGGCTATAGATCATCTGGTCTAGGTCATCAAGCCCTAGTATCTAACCTGTGATGAATTCTTCTCTATTCCACAGAGAAATAAGAAAAAAATGGAAAACATATGATAAGCCAAAGTTATCCATTGTGTTATATTCAATTTTTAAATGTCTTTGCAGGGAATAATTGTTACTTACATATTGTTAACAAGGAGCTCTGGTAGCATAGTGACTAATGCATTTGACTGCTAACCAGAAGGTTGGCGTTTCACACACGCCAGCCACTCCATAGAAGGAAGACTGGGCAATCTACTTCTTTACAGATTTACTGCCTCAGAAACCAAATAGGGGTCACTATGATTTGGAATCAACTCAATGGCAGTGAGTTTGGTTTTTCCTTTTTTCACAAATTGTTAACAGTCCATAAAATGCAGGTGTCTGGAAGCACTAACATTGTCCAACAATGCTCCATTCCTCTCTCCCATAGCCATTCTTCACGGTCATCCATGTCCTTCTACAACATAAGTGACAGAGAGTCTCACTGGGCCACCCACTGTCACATTAGGCAACCATGACCACTGGAAAGTCTTTACTTCTATCTGTCTTTGTATTTTTCACTGTAGGACATATAACAGCCAGTCTCAAACATGAAGAAAACATAGATCACTTTAACAACTTTTCCTAAAATTGTTAAGCACAAGATGCCTAACTCCAGAGCTCTTGG
>NW_006921813.1:4794937-4796527 GCF_000298275.1 Orycteropus afer afer | reverse complement strand
AGAGGGTCAACAAAAAGGGGAAGGCCCTCAACAAGATGCATTGACACAGTAGCTACAATGATCAGCTCAGGCAGAGCAAGAATCACGAGGCTGGTGCAGGACCTAGCAGTGTTTCATTCTGCTATGCATAGGGTCACTATATCACGAGGCTGGTGCAGGACCTAGCAGTGTTTCATTCTGCTATGCATAGGGTCACTATGAGTCAGAGACAATTTGATGGCACCTATCAACAACAATGCTATAGAACTGTCAGTTTGTCATACTGTAGTGGCTTGCATGTTGCTGTAAGGCTGGAGGCTACACCACCAGTATTTAAAATACCAGCAGGGTCACCCACGGTGGACAGGTTTCAGAGGGGCTTCCAGACTAAGAGAGGGTAGGAAAAAGGAAGGGGCCATCCACTTCTCAAAGAATTGGCCAATGAAAACTTTATGAATAGCAGTGAAACACTGTCTGACATATTACTGGAAAACTTTATAAAAAGCCCTGAAACTTTGTCTGATACAGTGGCGGAAAATGAGCCCCTCAAGTCAGAAGCACTCAAAATAAGACTGGGAAAGAGCTGCATCCTCAGAGTAGAGCCGACGTTAATCATGTAGATGGAGTAGAGCTTTGGGGACCTCCATTTATTGATGTGGCACGACTCAAAATGGGAAGAGACAGCTGCAAATATCCATTAATGATCAGAACTTGGAACGTTTAAAGTATGAATCTAGGAAAATTGGAAGTTGTCAAAAATGAAATGGAACACATAAAGATCTATATTCTAGGCATTTATGAGCTGAAATGGACTGGTTTTGGCCATTTTGAATCAGACAACCATATGATCTACTATGCTGGGAATGACAAAGAGGAATGGTGTGGCATTCATTGTCACAAAGAATGTTTCAAGGTCTGTTCTGAAGTACAATGCTGTCAGTAATATGATAATATCCATATGCCTGTAAGGAACACCAGTTAATACTACTGATTTGGTTACCTAGTCCCACTCTGAGAGGAATATACCCCAAATGGGATGGCTCAAACAAACAGGAGTTTATTCTCTTACAGATTTGGAGGCTAAAAGTCCGAGTTCAAAGTGCCAGCTATAGGGGCTGAAAGCCCCTCGACCTTGGGCTTCAGCTCTATCTCTGGCTCCCAGCCCACTGACACTAGAGGCATCTCTTCACTCGGGCAGCTGCTGGCTGCTGAGGCAGACAAACCCAAGGTAGCCAAATAAAAAGGTAGAGTTCTGATATTACCAACCACAGGGCAGGCCATTGATTCAAGTCCAGTGAAAGTCCCAAGACTGTCAGAGCACGGCAGGCTGCTGAACAACAACTCAGCTACATGCTGGGTTCAAGCATGCGATAAGCTAGAGACTGTCCTCAAAGCTGCTGCTTATATACTGGAAACAGACTACATCCCTAAAGCCACTACTCAGTTTCTCCAGTAGATTCTACCATGGAGTTAATTACCAGTCTCACCATGAGGAATAACTACATCCAGCTGCCTAGCCACCCATGCAGGCCCAGCCAAGTTGACAACAACCTCAGCTACAACAACTACTAATATTCAAATTTACACACCAACCATCAAAGCCAAAGATGA
>NW_006921813.1:4784157-4790162 GCF_000298275.1 Orycteropus afer afer | reverse complement strand
GAAGAGAAATTTTGACTGATAGCAAATCAAAGAATAAAGTGACTTTCAGATGGCAAGAACAGTTATCATCTACAACTAACATATTTTGATTAATACTCAAAAGTAGCACATACCTTTTAAGGAAGTACTCCAAGAATGGTGCAGACATATCCAAAAAAAGAAAACCGACCACAGGAGCCACCTTAAAGGAGCTCCTACTGGCAAAATCTAAGGTAACTTGAGAATTAAAATAAATGACAACTGTCAAAGATTGTAACTTATTAAGGAAGTCTACACTGAAATATATAGATGGACGGACAGATGGAAGGAGGGAGGGAAGAGGGAGGGATGGATGGATAGATAGACAGGCAGATAGATATGTAGGTTCATAAGTAGGTAGGTAGGTAGATGAGGCAGATAAACAAGAGACAAAGAAAAGCTCTTCCTTACAAGTAGAAAGTCAAATAATGAATGTAGAAAGAATGGTGAAATCAGAAAATCACTATTTGCCAAGCACAGACTAACTGATCCAAGTGAGAATTTTGAACGGATGTTAAAACTAATAAAGTTTGTTAAGTAATTGCGTAGTTACACAATCTCAAAATATATCCCCAAAAGATAGTGTTTAATAACAAATGGTCATCAGTTTACAGGGCAAGCCTGCTGATGACACTTCAGGCAAATGATAAAAGTTAACACCGTCAGAAACAGAACTCAGGGGCAGACATGCCTCCAGATATGATGCACTGAGAAGAACACCACATCACTACTGCGGAATCTCTGCCAAACCTAATTAGCCTGAACCTAATCATCACCCAGACCCACACTGAGGGACTAGAAAAGAACTAGCTTTCAGTTAATTATCTTTTTAAAAATGTCAGTATCATGAAATAACACCAATAACAAAAAAAAAAAAAAAAAAAAAAAACCACACTCAGGAACTGTTCCAGATTAAAGAGGACTCAAGAGACATGAGGAATGAATGTAATGCATGTTTGTGGGTTTTCTTTTGCTGTGAAGGGCATTATGGGACAACTGACAGAGTCCCCATAACATCTGTAGATTATATAACTGTATTGTTTCAGTGTTATTTTCCTGATTATGATGGTATGTATTTCATGTTATCATTATATAACATAATAGTTGTCACTTTTTCTAAAAATCCATTAGAATATATCCTCTTACATATTAGAATACACATTTTATTTTATATTAGTGTTCTATTGTGATTACACAAAAAAAAAATTTTAGGAGAATTCCTTATTTTCAGCAAATACACACTGAAGTATTGGGGCCGAGAGAGAGAAGAGAAAAGAGAGAGAAAGAACAAATAAATATACGAAACTGTTAACTTTTGGGGAACCTGAGTGATTACTCTTGTAATTTTTTAATGCACCTAAAATTATGTCAATTGTTTTAGATTGTATATATTTTTAAAGAATGCATTTGCCTATGCCAGGAAATTAGAGCAGTCTGTCAGTCTTCTCCACTCCAAGTGACAGTTTCGGTTTCTGTCTGAAAGTGACTCTAAGTGCCCCACCTGCCAGTGTAAGATGATACTCCACAGTAGTCCCAGAGTCAGCTTGTGATTCCCGTCCACAATGTCCGTCCCTCCGATATTTACTAACTCCACCTATTAGGATGAAAGAGAAACTTGTAAGACCCTCTTCCTACAGAAGATAAGCTTTTCATTTCAGCAGGCTAGCCACCTACTCAAGTGAATGATAAGAGATATTTCAGTTCCGAGAATTCAGGTAAAACTTAATCTTGGAAATATATTATTTCTATAACAGATCAATAAAGTAATCAGCCAAAGCACATAAGTATGTATACTTCCCATCACAGAAAAGGTTCAATACATAAGAGAAATGTTTCTAAAAATCACTTGATGCCTGTGCACAGAGCAAGTGGCTGGTGTCAAACTAAATAATGTCCATGACACAGCAAAAGCCCAAAAGTCACATCACAAACTTACACTGTTCTGATGTAAAACCTGCAGCACTCTGTTGACATTATTTAAAGCATGCACCCTTGTGGAGCCACGTTCCTTTGGCTGTAAAATAAGACACAAAAACAAGTAAAATAGATGTTCCCTCCACGAGCCTGATAAACTCTGACCCTGAGATGTAAACAAACAGCAAGGTCAGAGGGCAGCACCTCACTGTGCCAGGCACCCTGGCTGATTTCTCAAGCCACCTTGAAGGGTGGTGTTTACAAATTCCCCAACTTACGGCATGTTAAGAGAGTGGTTCCCTAATGTGCCTGAAGGCCCTGGTGGTGGGCTCAAAAAGTTAAATGCCTTTACGAACAAAACGTTTGGCTGTACAAACCTACCCAGAAGCATCTCTATGAAAAGCGCATAGCCACGAAAACCCGGAAACACAGGGGTAAACATGGGCCAGAATAAACTCCACAGCAGCTGGTCTGCTGTGTTTGGTAACACTGGAATCCTCTATGGAGCAACAAAAATACAGATGCTTGTGTTCCATCCCACCCCAGAAAGAAAGTGATTTAAGTGGTCTGGGGTGTGGTCTGGCCTTTGTAATGCTTTAAAGATTTCCGGTGCCTCTAACATCATACCCGTCTGGAAGGCACCGCTTTAGGAACACAGCTGCTTTTATCTAAATTGTTCTTGATGCAGAAAATGTCACCCACATGGCGCACTAGTGGGGACAAAGGAGGGAGGGTTCAGCGGCCTATCCTGGTTCCAGTATCCCAGGCATGCTGGGGCCCACAGGGCAGGGCAGGAATTGCCACCTTGGAAAAGGTGATCTCGCAGCTTCTCTGACCCTCACTCGCCAGAGAACCTATCTGAGAAAGAGATCAGTGTCTCCAGTAGGTGCTACCCACCATCTGGAACAAACAGGAGAGCATAACACCCCACACTGTGTCCAGAAAGGAATTCATCTTTCAGAGTGCATCTCTCTACACCTTTTATATTAATTCAGCCTCTGAAGGTGTATCTCTGTGTGAGTGTAAAAGTACCTTACACATTAAGTCACAGAGTTGAATTTGATGAAGAACACAAAAATAATACCAAAAACCTGAAGAGAAATAAATGTCATAGTTTCAAGCAATTTTTTTTCTTTTCGTATTTATTAAATAATGTTTAAGTGCTGTTGTCTCTGTACTCCTCTCTGTGGTTCAAAATGTTATGCCCCTTTCACTTACCTATTCTTTTTTCTGTTGTTTCCCAGTCTGGGCTGTCTCAGAGAAATAAAGATTTAAAGTAATTTTCTCTTCGATTAAAATAGGGGCCCCAAGAAAGCCTAACTATTGCTCTATCAAAGAAACCAAAGTTATGCCGAGTCAACTGCGACACACAGTGACCCCATTGGGTTTCCAAGGCCATAAATCTTTATGGAAGGAGACTGTCTCATCTTTCTTCCGCTGAGTGGCAGGTAGGTTCAACTCACTGACCCTTTGGTTAGCAGCCAAATTCCTGAACACCTACACCTCCAGAGCCCCTTCATTATCGAAGAACTGGTTAAAAATGTGTCTTTTCAATTTTCCTATTCCAGTTTTTATATTTTAAGTGCCCACAGGAGGTCTTCAAGTATCGGTAATGACTAGCAGCAATCTGCTAGCCTAGTTCTTAAAGATGACTCTTCTCACCAGGGAGGTTCCTGTGAGGCCTTCCAGAAGATCCAACAGCTTCCGTCCATCTTTGAGGTCTGTGAACATATCACTGATGGGTGGCTTTCCACTCTATAAAAGAAAAAGTAAAATACGGGTTACTTCAGCAAAAATGCCAAATATAACTGGCAACTAAATGAGCGGTTTTATTTTTTCCTATTAAGAAGTTCTGGATGACCTGCAGATCATTCAAGTTTCCTTGTACAGGAAGAACAAGAATTCTGGAGTCCTCCAATTTTGTTTTAAGCTGAAAAGCATACTTTGCATGATTTCTGAGAATAGGAGCAAAAAGAGCTATAGGTAACATTAATATGCCTTCACAGTGGTATATGTCAGTGAGAAAGGAATGCTGAAGAGATGCATTAAAAACATACAAGTGAGCACACAGCCACTGGGTGCAGAGGCCACCACCGCGCGTGGGTTCTGTCCTGTCATGGCACTTGATAGTACGACAGTGTCTCTCTGAGTCACCATTACGGGGGCAAATCATTTTGTCATCAAGTTCAGCTCTCAAGTGCTAAGTTGATTTCTAGCCATTTATTTCTTAATGATTAAGATACTTTTGGCTGAAATTCTAAATTCAGTACAACTCCGGTACGTTGACAGTCAAGGCTTATAAAAACCAAAACCACGCCCATTGCTGTCGAGTTGATTTCAATTCACAGTGGCCCTACAGGACAGAGTAGAACATCCCCATAGCGTTTCCAAAGCTGTAATCTTTAGGAGGCAGACTGCCATATTCTCCCGTGGAGCCGCTGGTGGGTTTGAACTGCCAAAACCCCAGGTAGCAGTCAAGAGCTCTAACCACTGTACTACCAGGGCTCCTTACAAGGTTCATAGAACTCCTAAATTCGTGTGCCTGACTGAGGAATAGCATCAACACCACTGACAAACACCCTCTGGTGTCAGAGGTCAGAAATCCCAGACATTTCAGTTCAGCAGATCCTCGTCAGTCACATGTGCTAAAGCAGATTCTGTCCAAGAGGGTAATCACTGCACAGTCAGGAAGCCTCGCTTTTCATACCAGTTCAACTGCCAACTAGTTAGGGAGCCTGGCTCAGCCACCTAACCTCTCTCTGAATCACGTTATTGTGAAGATAAAATATTATGTGAAAACATCCTCAAGACAATAAAGCACAAGGTTTGCAATCAGCTGCTAATCTAAAGGTTGGTGGTTTAAACCCTCCCAGCTGCTCCATGGATAAAAGGCCTGGTGAACTGCTTCAGTGAAGATGAAAGCCAAGAAAACCCTGTGAAACTGTTCTACTCTGTGACACTCTGTGGAGTCGTCACAAGTCAGGGGCCAACTGAATGCAGCTAACAACAACAAGACTGTGAAAACTACACAGATGAATAGCTCCAGTTCCTGGCATTAATAAAGAAACTATTTCATAAATAATAATAATTTTATCTTCTTCAGTTTTCACTTTAAATACAAATATATAACCAAAAACACTGCCATTGAGTCAATTTTGACTCACAGAGACCCTAGAGGACCGAATAGGGTTTCCAAGGCTATAAATCTTTATGAGAGCAAACTGTCTCATCCTTCTCTCATGCAGCGAGTGGTGGATTTGCACTTCTGACCTTTTGGTTACCAGCAGAATGCTTTAACCTCTTTGCACCAGAGCTATGTATCATATGAAACTAAATTTTATTCTGAGCTTGAAACAGAAAAGAGTAAGGAAGGCATCCAGTAATTTCCTAAAACTTTGCATTATCCTTTTCTGATTTCTTACCTGTTTTTAGTTCAGTATAATATTCAGTCAACTAATGATTTCTGCCTTGTACCTTTTCCACAGTTCATATCCTATACATGAGAGAAAGTACGGGAACATTTCCACCAAAGAATCAGTGAAGGGTAAACTAGGACTTATTTGAATCTAACACAAAGCTGCTACTCTATTCCCAGCTGTCATTTTCATGAGCAGTCATGATGTCAGGGACACACAGATTATCTCGTTCACAATAACACATTCACATGGCGCAGGAGACACATTCCAGAAGCAGAACTTCAGGAAGCAGAGCGAGGAGAAATTTCCCACACATTAAAGACTTCCTATTAAAGCCAAAGGCAGACGGGCCCCTCACCTGGCTACCTCTGATCCTCCTCCTCTTCCCTCAACCCACCAATACAGAGCAGCAAATCTGCCACCAAATAACCAAATTCCCTTTCTTTTTTTTTGAACCAAGAGTGTCAAAATGAGGCCCTTTATTTCTGAACTGTCAACACTACACTAATAAGGTCACTTTGGGTTACAGGCACATTACCAAGCATCAGAGGAAAAGCAGGTGGGTAGGAGAAAAGAGAACAGCTACAATCAATGACTCCTCTTCCTTATGGAGAGGAGAACCGGCCACAGAACAGAATCTCATTTGTCTTGCTGTGC
>NW_006921813.1:4777322-4783212 GCF_000298275.1 Orycteropus afer afer | reverse complement strand
CCTGGGACATCTGGGTGGCGGTGTTCCCCTTAGCACCCATGTAGACCATGGCCAGGGCAGAAGAGATGCTTATGGGTGAAAAAAACACATTTTGTGAGTTATTTTCACCCAGCTTTTTCAAGAGGTTCAAGGCAAAGGTGTTGTTTGCTTCTGATAAGGTGTCCATGGTGTTAGACCTCAGAGTCTCGGCGCCACAGCCAAGAACAAAGCGGAGGACCTGGGAGCGGCAGGAAGCAGGACCAAAATTCCCTTTCAAGGAGAGTTGAGCAACCCTGGTCTTAGACACAGAGAAAACCCAAGAGCGTAGGAAAAGTTCATGGGAGAAATAAATGAGGCTATCTACTCACGGAGAAGACTCTAGGGAACAGACGGCATCCTTACTGTTGAGTCAGCCCCTGAGTCACGGTGACCCACAGACTAGCGATCCAGATGGTTTTCATGGGTTTTCAGAAATAGATCACCAGGCCTTTCTTCCTAGTCCGTCTTAGTCTAGAAGTTCCACTGAAAACTGTTCAGCATCATAGCAACACGTAAGTCTCCACTGACAGATGAGTGGTGGCTGCATGGGAGGTGCAATGGTTGGCAACTGAACCCAGGTTTCCTGCATGGCAGGCAAGAATTCTACCACTGACCCACCACTGCCTTGTACACAAAGAATAATCATATACATAACGTCAGAGCAGCATACAACCCTTCACCAGCCATTTTCCAAAAATAAATAAATAAATAAAAGATCATCATATAAAATAAATGAAAATATATGTCCATGTTACAAAGCATATGAATGTCCATCAGTCCTCTTATCTGGAGACAAGAAACCACTTACTAGCCATGTAACTGTGTGCAAGTTACTTAACCTTTCTTTCTTTGTCTATTTGTTTATCTGTTAAAAAAAACTATGATGACAGATGTTGAATAGATGGTAAATATTACCATTCATTTCACAACTTCAGTGTCTTCTGCTATCAGAAAAATGCCAAAAAATATCAACAATATCTGGAAGGACTGATAAGACCAAAAATAAAAAGTACTCTTTTCATCCCAAGCATGAATGTAAAAATTCTGAAATCAAGTACAAATTAGTTTCAATCCAGAGAGAAAGAACTTCCAAATCCTGAATTTTGTAATATGATGACCTGTGGGAACACATCATATTCAAAACAACTGGCACACAATACAGCAGTGTACCTAGTTCTCTAGGCATTTACCAAGAGACGAGACACAAGGCAGCAACAAACGCACGAGATTCATCCTGAAGCTCCACTTGTGCTCAATGGCAAAGTGGGCCATTTAAGAGGTGGTATGAATTTTTTCTGAATGAAGCCCTCATTTCCTCTCTTATTTAGTTGTTTCATTTGTTTACTGAACAACAAATAGGAGAAAGGGCCCCTGTGGAACATTCTGCTGGATACAAAGATGACAGAGACACACTCTGCCCTTGGAGAAGTCAGCCACTCATACAAGGGCAACCACCACCCTTGGCTCCACAACCTTGGCTCCAATCCTACACATAAAACAAACACTCACACTCAACACACACATGGCCAGTCCCTGCAAAATACTGCATATTCCTGACTAATGCAACTGAAGAATATCCCATCTATGACTGGAAAGAAACAGTATGCCAAGGAGTAACTGCACCCAGAAGCCTGGAGAACAAGGGTTCGACAAGTAAGGTGACTGAATGTTTTGTGTAAAGGCTGGCACACTCCTAGTGTAAAGGGTCAGGCAGCTAAGAGTTTAGGCTTCACAGGTCAGACAGTCTGCGCTGCAACTATCCAGCTCTGCCTCTATCACATGACAGCAGCTACAGACACTAAATGAATGAATGAGCAGAGCCATGCTCCAATAAAACTTTGTTAACACTGAAATCTGAATTCCGTATTAATTTTCACAAATCATGAAATATCACTTTTCTTTCATTTTCTTTTCCAACTATTTTAAAATGTAGAAACTATTTAGTTTACAGGCCATATTAAAACAGGCAGAAGAAACATGAAATATTCTTACATAGGAACAGCAAGCACTTAATATGTACCAGGTATGTTCTAAGGTATTTACAGAGACGGAGATGTGCTGTTTACATATATTATTTACTTCCTTATAAAAGTACTTTAAGGCTATCATCCCTATTTTATAGATAAGCACCTGAGATCTTTAAGTGAGATGACAAGTGTGAGGCAAAAGCAGGATCTGATACCAGAAATCTGGTTACAAATCCATGTTTGCAATTTGTTGTTGTTGTTGTTATGTGTCGTCAAGTCGGATCCAACTCATAGCGACCCCTCCCTGGGTTTCTGAGGCAGTATCACTACGGAAGTGGACTGCCCCATCTTCCTGGTGGGTTTGAACTGCCAGCCTTCTGGTTAGCAGTCAAGTGCCTTAGGCACTGCACTACAATAGCGGTGCTATATTGCCACTGGCATTAGAAGGGCATAGACCTGCAACATATAGGGACAGAGGTATGAATTTGGTAGGGAGAAGGGGAGTCTATTTATTGACTGCTCAAAGAGGAGAACAAGAGATAGACCACATAAAAATTAATTCAAAATGAATTTTTTTTTTTCCAAGCACAAAGATTTAAAGGAAGGCTTGGAACCACTTCAGTGACAGCCAACAAAGCAACACTAGAACAGACCCAAATTTTTTAAATGTAGGTGAATCAGAACACTAACTACAATGGGGAAATTTACAAGCCTAAGCCCCGCTAGAAACTTAAGCTCCCTCTCAGAAAACAAGGGCAGTGCGTGTGTTGCACAGTAACCAAATCTCTTGACCAAGAGTCTAAAACAAAGGTTCCTGACTCAAAGATGGCAACTGACCACACCACTCTGAACGTGTGTCTCTCCTCACAGATCTGGCAATAATCCAATGTCATGCATCAGGCTCCAAAGGGACTCACTACACTTCTTCTCAGTGTCCCATCCCAGGGCTTCAACCTGTAATTGTTCCTGATCCACTTAGCATTCCAAATCACCTCAATCTCAAAAATTCAGGACTAATATGGTTTTGTTTCATCAGCTGTGACTGAACCAGTTCAAAGTCTTATTTTAAAGTATGTCTAATACATTGGTATCACCGGCCCTAAACATGGAATCCATTCTGGGAAACAGTTTGAAAGTGTCAGAAGTCATCTTTTAATAAAAATAAAAACTGATTCATCTTCATAGTTAACCTCACATTTATAAACTTAAATGTTGTATGTCAAGACCTCTCTGAAAGAGAGACTACAGAATAATAATACAATTGTACAGATATTTGGTGAATACCTCCTTTGTACTTGGCCCTGCAAAAATGCCAAATTCAGGTTACCCTCTCCATTCACAAGAGAGGGTTTCCATAGTTTTCCAATAAACAAAAATAGTACAAATGAGCAGGCCTGGAGGACAGAAAAGCCCTGAGTCACATATAACCTTTTAAAAAAAGGAGGAGGTGACAATATGTTATGAGTACAGATGACAAATGCTACAGTCTTAGTGTAACCAGCTTCAGCTGTCCCCTCCTCCAACCTCTACCTCAGTACTTCTCTGCTGTTGTTGTTGTTGTTGTTATGTGCTGTCGAGTTGGACTCGACTCATAGCAACCCCTCCTTGGGTTTCCGAGGCAGTATCACTACGGAAGTAGATTGCCCCATCTTCCTTCCGAGGAGTGGCTGGTGGGTCAGTACTTCTCTACATTCTCCTAATGCCACTTATTCACCATCCATCCGTCAGTCTGCCATACTGTGGTAGCTGAGTGTTGCTGTGAGGCTGGAAGCTATGCCACCAGTGCTCAATACCAGCAGGTAGCCAAAACAGACTAGGAAGAAAAGCCTTGGAAATCTACTTCCCAAAATTAGCCTATTAAAGCCTACGAATCACAACAGAAGCTGTCTGTGTACTGCTGGACCCTGAACCCCCTAGGGTTGAAAGGTACTCAAAACACATAGTGGCTGCAAAGATGACAACCGTAAAGATGGTGAAGGACCAGGCAACCTGCCCTTCTGTTGTACATGGGGACGTCCTGAGTTAGAATCGACTCTAGGGTAACTAAACAGCAACAGTGCCAGTCCTAACCCCATCACTGTGATCAAACGGCTCAGCATCAAGACCCGCAGCCTCGTGTCATAACACAGAAGCCAACTGTTATCACAGTGCATGGGGAAACGGCAGGGGCTGCCACAGAACAGGGCTGCAGACACCTACATTTAACGACATAACGGTGAAGCAAACATGATGGGCCATGGTCAGACCAGGAGAATGCCAGCCGTCTCTAAAGGCTGATGGGAACAGTGAGAGCACGGTTCCAGCCAAGGGAGGCCATTCAGGAATTCAGGCTCACTGCAGGTAGAACTTCTAGCTTTTCAAAACAAGCTAGAAAGATGAATTTCTGTGTATAATCTCCTGATAATGTGTAACTGCCTAAAACATTTGTCTACAGACATACTAGGTCACAGGGTAACTGATTAACAATCAGCACAGACCACAACGACAAATACATGAGTCAACAATGAGCCCCTCAAGGAACTGACAAACTGTGTGGAAAGGCCACAAACACACACAGAGAGACTAGGGAATATAATTAATTGATTATAATATTAATTAATATGATAATTAATGATTAAGTTTTACCTCCTGTAATTATAGTGAACTGATTTCAAAAAAACAAACAAAGAAAGAAAATATGATAAAAGAAGAAGAAATTGAAGTCATTAATGAGTTCATTTCACTTGGATCAAAAATCAGCCTCCACAGAAGCAGCAGTCAAAATACAAAGATGTTCTGCATTGGGGAAATCTGTGGCAAAAGACCTCTTCAAAGTTTTCAAAAGCAAAGATGTTACTTTGATGATAAGCTGCACCTGGCCAAAGCTGTATCTCCTCAATGAGTTCACATGCGTGTGTAGGCCAATCAACGAGAGAGGAAGACACAGAAGAATCGATATACTTGACCTATGGTGTTGATACAGAATATTAAATATTCCCTGGATTGCCAGAAGAACAAACAAATAAGTCTCAGAAGAAATACAGCCAGAAAGCTCCAGAGAAACAGAGACGGTGAGACTCTGATGTCCTTTCTCTGGCTACATCATCAGAAAAGACAATCAGTATAATCAGGACATGTGGCTGGTAAAGTACAAGGTCAGAGAAAATGAAGGGCCCCCTCAGTGAGATGGATCGACACAAAAGCTGCAACTATGGACTCAATCATACCAATGGTCACGAAGACAGCACAGGTCTGTTGACATTTCATTCTATTACACATAAGGTGCACTGAGTCAGAAATGACAGGACGTCAACTAACAACAATCATAACTGCAGAGTCATTATAGTTGCTCAGACAGGAACAAAGGTGTCATACCTGATTCTTTTCCTTTCACTTATGCCCCATTTCTAACCCACCAATAAGCCCTGTCACTTCCACCTCAAAAAACACATTACAAAGTGTTGCTTCTCAAACATTTCATTGCTCTGACTCTAGTCCAAGGCACTATCATTTCTTTCCTGAACTCCAGAATCAATTTAACTGATCTTTTTTTGCTTTTGCATAACAGGCAGAATCTTCCTAATTTTAAGATGTAGATCGTGTATGTCACTAACCTGATGAGCTCCTATTATAGTCAAATACAACCCAACTCCTAACTAAAAGATCCTTCCAGATCTGGTCCTAGCTCTGCTCCCTAACCTGAATGTTGTTGTTGTTGTTGTTGTTATTTGCCATCGAGTCTCACCCGACTCATAGCAACCCCTCCTTGGGTTTCTGAGGCAGTATCACTACAGAAGTAGATTGCCCAACCTTCCTTCCAAGAAGTGACTGGTGGGTTTGAACCGCCAGCCTTCTGGTTAGCAGAGCTCCCCATATAAAGCATAGCAAATGAAATATTAAATTATATATGTGTGTGTGTGTGTGTG
>NW_006921813.1:4769523-4776271 GCF_000298275.1 Orycteropus afer afer | reverse complement strand
GACACCTTCTTGGTCTACATACAGGTTCCTCATGAGTACAATAAAGTATTCTGGAAGTCCCATTCTTCTCAGTATTATCTACAATTTATTATGATCCACACAGTTGGATGCTTTTACATAGTCAAAAAAAAAAAAAAAATACAAGTAAACATCTTCCTATCTTCTTTGCTTTCAGCCAAGATCCATCTTACATCACCTATGATATCCCTCATTTCACGTCCTCTTCTGAATCCAGCTTGCATTTCTGGAAATTCTCTGTCAACATTTGCTACAACCATTTTTTGAATTATCTTCACCAAAATTTTACTTATGTGTGATATTAATGATATTGTTCAATAATGTCCACATTCTGTGGGATCGCCTTCCTTTGGAATGGTTACAAATATGGGTATCTTCCAGTCAGTTGGCCAGGAAGCTGTCTCCCAAATTTCTTCGCACGGACCAGTAAGTGCCTCTAGCTCAGCAGCCATTTGTTGAAACATCTCAAGGGGTACTCCATCAAATCCTGGAGCTGTGTTTTTCACTCATTTCTTTAGTGCAACTTTGACTTCTTGCTTCAATACCATCGATTCTTGATTACATGCCACCTCCTGAAAGGGATGAACATCCACCAGTTCTTTTTGGTTCAGTGACTCTATGTATTCTTTCCATCTTCTTTTGATACTTCCTGCATCATTCAATATTTTGCCCATAGTTCCAATAGTGCACCTTGAAGCTTGACTTTTTTTCTTCAGTTCCTTCAGCTTGAGAAATGTTGAGCATGTTCTTCCCTTTCAGTTTTCTAACTCCAAGTCTTTGCACATTTCATTATAATAATTGACTTTATCTTCTTGAGCGGCTCTTGAAAATCTTCCGTTCAGTTCTGTTACCTTGTCATTTTTTCTATTTGCTTTAGCAACTCTCCATTCAAGAGCAAGTTTCACAGTCTCCTCTGACAACAATTTTGGTCTTTTCTTCCTTTCCTGTCTTTTTAATGACCTTTCACTTTCTTCGTGAATAATGTTCTTGATGTCATCCCACAATTCCTCTGGTTTTTGGTCACTGGTGTTCAATGCATCAAATCTATTCTTCAGCTGGTCTCTAAATTCAGGTGGTAATCAAGGTCCTATTTTGGCTCTCATGGACTTCTTTTAATTGTCTTCAGCTTCAACTTGAACTTGCATGTGAGCAGTTGATGGTCTGTTCCATAGTCAGCTGCTGGCCTTGTTTTGGCTGAAGATATTGAGCTTCTCCATCAGCTCTTTCCACACATGTAGTCAGTCTGCTATTTGATTCCTGAGTGTTCCATCTGGTGAAGTACACCTGTACAGCCACCTGTGATAGTTGGAGCTGTGTGTCAACTTGTCTGGACCACAATTCTGTGTGGTTTAAGCAATTGTGATGTGGATTATTCCCATGATAGGATCGGATGTATATGTTTTCAGCAGCCAATCCATTGAAATGGAGTTTCCCTAGGGGTGTGGCCTGCTTCCAATATATTTACGGACATCCTGGGAGAAGAGACACTCTTCTGTGGATTGGGATCCTGTTAACGCTGCCTACAACTGTCCATGAGCAAACAATCCACCATTTGGCCTGGAGATCTTGGATTCATCATTCTTTGGAGTCAACAGCCAGTATACTGCCTGCCAACCTTGAGCTCCTCAGCCCCTGCAGCTGTGTGAGTCAGGAAAAGCCTCAAGCTTGATGTTTGATCCAAGGACTTGAGACTTGCCAACTTCTATAAGTGTGTGAACCATTTTCCTAAGATAAATTTCTCTTTCTCTATATGTATATATAAGCTTTACTTGTTTTGCTTCTCTGGAGAACCCAGTCTAACATAACACCTTTTATGTTGTTGAAAAAAGGTATCTGCAATGAGTACGTCATTTGTCTTGTAAAACTCTATCATGCAATCTCCAGTTTTATTTCTATCACCAAGGCCGTATTTTCCAACTACCTGTGATTCTTCTTTGTTTCCAACTTTTGCATTCCAATCACCAGTAACAGTCAACATGTCTTGATTACATGTTTGGTTAATTTCAGGCTGCAGAAGTTGGTAAAAATCTTCAATATCCTTGTCTTTGGCTTTGGTTGTTGATGCGTAAATTTGAATAATAGTAGTATTACTATTACAGTAATAGTAGTAGTATTACTATTACAGGGAGTAGGTTTATGGATATTATCCTATGACTCACAGCATTGCCCTTCAGGATAGATCTTGAAACATTCTTGGTGATGATGAATGCCACATCAATCCTCTTCAATTTGTCATCCCTGGCATAGTAGATCATATGGCTGTCTGATTCAAAATGGCCAAAACCAGTCCACTGCAGCTCACTAATGGCTAGGATATCCATTTCATTTTTGACAACTTCCAATTTTCCTAGATTCATACTGCATACATTCCATGTTCCAATTATTAATGGATGTTTACAACTGTTTCTTCCCATTTTGAATCACATCACATCAGCAAATGGAGGTCCCAAGAGGTGTACTCCATTCAGTCATTCCTGCTTGCTGGAAGTGAAGATGACCTGAAGCACTTACTGATGAAGATTAAAAGCTATGGTCTGTAGTACGGATTACACCTCAACATGAAGAAAATGAAAATCCTCATATCTAAACCAATAAGCAGCATCACGATAAATGAAGAAAGGCTGAAGTTGTCACAGATTTCATACTCCTTGGTTCCACAATCAACACCAATAGAAGCAGTAGTCAAGAAATCAAATGATGTCTTGCACTTGGCAAATCTACTGCAAAAGACCTCTTTAGAGTAGAAGACCAAAGATATCTGTTTGAACACTAAGGTGTGCCTAATCCAAACCTGGTGTTTTCAATTGCCTCACTGATGGCATAGTGCCTACGGCATTTGACTGCTAACCAAATGGCTGGTGGTTCAAACCCACCAGCCACTCCTTAGAAGGAAAACTGGGAAATCTACTTCATAGACAAACCACCTCAGAAACCCAAGGAGGGGTCACAATGAGTCAGAAGCGTACTCGATGGCAGTGAGGTTTTTTTTTTTGTTTGTTGTTTTTTTTTCATATGCGTGTGATAGCTGGACAATGAATAAGGAGGACCAAAGACGAGTTGATGCTTTTGAGTTGTGGTGTTGGCAAGGAATACTCAAAGTACTATGGACTTCCAGAAGAATTAACAAATCTGTCCTGGAAGAAGTACAGCTGGAATGCTCCTTGGAAGTGAGAACGGCCAGACTTCGTCTGACCAACTTTGGTCATGTTGTCAGAAGGGAAAATTCCCTACAGAAGGATATGCTTGGTAAAGTGGAAGGTCGATGAAAGCAGGGAAGGCCCTCAACAAGACAGATTGACACAGTGGTTGCAACAACAGGCTCAGGTATAGCAAGTATTGTGAGGCTGGCACTGCTTCGTTCTGTGCATAGGGTCACTATGAATCAGAAACAACTCAAAAGCATCAACTTTTCTTCAGTCTTCCTTATTCATTGTCCAGCTCTGACATGCATATGAGGTGATTGAAAATACCATGGCTTGTGTCAGGTGTACCTTAGTCCTCAAGGATACATCTTTGCTCCTCAGCAGTTGAAAGAGGTCCTTACCAGCCAATCTGCCCAGTGTTATACGTCATCTGATGTCCTGACTGCTGCTTCCATTGGCATCGATTATAGGACCAAGCAATATGAAGTTGATGACAACTTCAATCTTTTCTCCATTTATCGTGATGCTGTTTATAGGGGTACATGACAGGCTTTTATTTAGCATTCCTTAGTAATTATAATCTCCTCTTGTACTTCACAATATTACCTCAATATTCCATAGCAATATGAGGCAGGTTATTATGATTCTGTGTGTTTTATGGCCAAAGTAATGAAAACCAAGTGACCTGAAAAAATTAGCTAATGATTTGCCTGAGATCATAAATAAATGAGCAACATAGCCAGAAGTAAGTGTTTAATTTCTTAACTCCTGGCTCCTGTAGAGCTCTTCATAACTTTTCAAAATCCAACAACCATAAGTTACTCAACACTGTGTGATGTTTCAGGTTACTCAAGTTCCAAACCATCATGTACTCTGTGAAGCATTAATAAGGATTTTCAGCAAAAGGAATATGTATTTATAGTGGGTGCTGTCTTAACTCTTGTTTTTCCATATACAGTTAAAAATTAAAACATAGTTTTAAACCCGTATTATTAAATATTCAGAAGATCTTTACCAAATCTCTTATCAAGGAATGAATTGGGCCAATTTTAAGTTTCAGATCTTATTTTTATACACTCTGATGGGAGTAGCTGACCTTGCATGAAGAACCTGTTTCAGGGAATTAAGAGAACAATATCTTTAAATATATGTATTTAAATTCAAATGGTTATTTAACAACCTCATAAACACTTTATTTCTGCACATTTCCCCAGTACAACATGACGTCTGATTTTTGACTGCTGCTTCCATGGGTACTGACTGTGGATCCAAGTAAAATGAAATCTTTGACAATTTCAATCTTTTCTCCAGGTATTGTGAGGTTGCTGATTGGTCCAGTTGTGAGGATTTTCATTCCACACTAAAGGGTAGAGTCTTTGATCGTCACCAGTAATTGCTTCAAGTCATCTTCACTTTCAGCAACCAGGGTTGTGTCATATGCATATCGCAGGTTGTTAACGAATCTTCCTCCAATCCCAATGCCACATTCTTCTTCATTACAGTCCTTCTTCTTGGATTATTTGTTCAGCATACAGGTTGAAGAACTATGGTGAAAGGATACAACTCTGATGCACACTCTTTCTGATTTTCAACCATGCAGTAGTATTCCCTTATTCTGTTCAAATTACAGAAATCATAGCCTCTTTGTATGTACACAAGTTCCTCATGAGCACATCTAAATGTTCTCTAATTCCTATTTTTCACAATATTATCCATAATTTGTTATGATCCACACAGTCGAATACCTTTGCATGGTCAATTAAATATGGGTGAACATCTTTCTGGTATTTTTTGCTTTCAGCCAAGATCTACCTGACATCAGTAATGACATCACTCATTCCACATTTTTAAGTAGCTCAAAGATAATACAGAGATAAAGAGGATGACTGAGCTACACAGAGAGTCACTAATCACCCATTTTAAAATCTTTCCCCATTTTTCCTAACACACATGTAACAATGTCTTGGGAAAAGGAGGTGACAGTAAAAATAGAGAGGAGAAGGCAATGCTGAGTATACTTAACACTGGTATTAGAATTAACAGGACTTGGTGTTTCACTGAGACTTAGGGTGAGGACAGCAGTCAAAAGGAAAATGTCCAGAGAAGTGTCTATTTAAAATTCCTAAATGACAAAAGATGCCATCAGTGTCCACATTTCTCTGCAGAGGTGCCCAAAGTGCAGAGAAGAATCAGACCCATGGCCAAGTGCATTCTAAATTCTACCACAATACACCAAAGGACATGGATTAAAAGAAAGTGAAACAAAATCATCAATAGGATATGTTTCTCTCTTGTTCTAGCCTAGAAATATGTAGTTATCTAGCAAATAATAACTGACACCATACGTAAATACAAGCCTTTTTCCGGCTTGTGGAAATCTCCCTGTCTAGATTTGTGTTTGTTTTCTCTCAAGATCATCAGTATGGAATCAGCTAACCTAAGACAGAGCGAAGACAAAAACTGTAGGCATAGTTTACTTTACTTACTTACTTACTTACTTATGAGTCAACTTTGGTCATTTTTTTTTTTAAATTGTGCTGTAGGTACAAGTTTACAGAGCAAAGTTTGTTTTACATTCAACATTTTGTGTACATTTAGTTTCACTCCCCATTTACCATCCACAACCCTAACCCAGCCTCCTGCCCTCCCTGCCCAGTAACCTTTGCCCCCCCCCCCGTGCCCCTCATAGTTATGCACTGCTGTGTGTCCTACATTTCCTCAGTGCAAATGTTACCCCTCTGGTACCCCATGGTCAATTGCTTCAAGGGATGCATTTCCATAGAGTATGAAGGTGCATCACCCTAGGTTGGTTGATTGGTCTGCGTGTACATCTTGTTTACTATTGGGCTGAAAGCCAGCCCCTGGGAGTGAGTTTTATTTCAGGCCCAAAATGTATCCCACGGCCACAGCATTGGGGGCCTCACCAGACTCCATCCAACCAGTAACTCTGGTCATTTTTGTGTTTTTGGAATTTCTTCCACATTTTTTCCTCTCACTCTATCCAGAATTTCCAGTTTTGGTCCTTTCCTGAGTGGTTGGCATTGGTAGCCGGGCTCCATCTAGTTCTTCTGGTCTCGAGGGACATTGTGTCCTAGGGCTGATTGCTTCCAAATGCCCTTGGTTTATTGCACTCCTCTTCACTTCCAACAACAGGAGACCATTAGCTGCATCTTAGATGGCCACTTGAAAGCTTTGAAGACCCTAGTCGCTACTCACCAATGTAGGATAAGGAACAAGATTTTTATGCATTTTGTTGTGCCAACTGAGTCCAGTGTCCCCCAGTACTATGGTGTAGACATAGTTTAATACCACTTCCACAGGCCTTCTGTCTCACTGTATCCAAATAATCATGACCTCTTAGATAAACCTGTTCCAAACTATTGCCATGGAGTTGATTTAAAGCACAGTGATACTATACGACAGAGCAGAACTGTCTACTGGGTTTCCTAGTACTCTGGTTACCTAGTGCCGCTCTGACAAGAATATATGCCACAAATGGGATGGCCTTAACAAACAGGAGTTTATTCTTACAATTTGGAGGCTTTAAGTCCAAGTTCAAAGTGCCAGGCTCTAGGGGCTGGATGAAA
>NW_006921813.1:4758250-4768212 GCF_000298275.1 Orycteropus afer afer | reverse complement strand
AAGGTTGTGTCATCTGCCTATCACAGGTTCTTAACTACTCTTCCCCCAATCCTGACACCACTTTCTTCTTCCTATAGTCAAGCTTCTTGGATTATCTGCTCAGCATACACTGTAAGTAAGTACAGTGAAAGGCTACAACCCTGACGCATACCTTTGAAACCCTGCAGTATCCTCTGGTTCTGCTGAACAACTGCTTTTCAGTCTCTGTACAGAGTTTGCGTCAGCACCATTGGAGGAAGCACCGCCAGGCTCCTTAGAAGTGAGGATGGCGAGACTTCATCTCACACACTCTGGACACGTGATCAGGAGGGGCCAGTCCCTGGAGAAGGACACTACGCTTGGTAAAGTGGAGGGTCAGTGAAAAAGAGGAGGCTCCTCAGTGAGAAGTGATGACACAGCAGCCGCAACACTGGATCAAACATCAAGGTGATGTCTTGTCCAAACCAAATTCATGGCAATGCTGATAAAGTTAAACACTTCCAGTTATTCTTTCTCAGTTACCATCTCTCTTCTACACTTACACACTCCCTAACCTTTTATGCCACCTACTTCCCTCTATTCTCATCATAAGGTACAAAAGTAATTCACCCAGTGTCAAGTGTTCCCTAACTTAGGTCTACCAAGATAGAATGCTTTCAAATTGATCTTCAGTATCAGTTCAAAAGCAATTGTTCCCAATGACTAAATTAAGTGGCTTAAAACTAAGTATGCTTAACTTGTTCTCTCTACAGAATGATCACATCATCCACTATGATGGTTCATTTTCTATGTCAACTTTGCTAGGCTACAGTTCCCAGTGGTTTAGCCAAATACTAGTCTAATTGCTGTTTCGTAATATAATGCAATCACCTGCCATAATACAATGTAACATAATGCACTCAATCAGTTGAAAAGGGACTTTCCTTAGGGTGTGTTCTGCCTCCAGATCTTTTGGCATAGCTTGCTCACTCTGTTCATTCTTTCTGTTGCCTGACCTATAGATCTTGGGACACAAACAGGCAGGAGTCTCCAGCCTGCCACATGACCTATCAATTTTGGACTAGTCAATCCCCACAATCTCATAAGCCAAATTCTTAAAATATATAGATAAATATAGATATGTATATTATGTTGTTGTTGTTATGTGCCGTGGAGTCAGACCTGACTCACAGTGACCCCTCCTTGGGTTTCGGAGGCGGTATCACTACGGAAGTAGATTGCCCAACCTTCCTTCCAATGAGTGGCTGGTGGGTTTGAACCGCCAGCCTTCTGGTTAGCAGTCAAGTGCCTTAGGCACTGTGCTACCAGCAGATACAGATATCGCACTGGTTCTGTTTCCCTAGCAAATCCCTAAGGCAGCCCCAGGAATAACTGGAACAATCTTACACACGAGCACTTTGGGGTAAAATACCTCATACCCAGACTTGCTGAAACTATGTTGCCCAAAATATGGTCACATACTGATGAATACTCTGAAGGTTTTGAATAATTTCAAGTCCAACATGCAGATGTTATCTGTGCCTCTAGAACAGAACAAATTGAAATATCATCAAAAAGGACTTCATCTGCTTTGGAATAACCTTATATATACCAACAATTACACAAGAACCATCTATATTCATAGCCCTTCTGTCAAAGTTGGTTTTCACATTCCTCACACTCTGAGAAGCAAGATAAAATATCCCTTGGCAAAAACTAAGAAAACACTGCGATCAAATAATCAACTATAAACACTGGGATCAGAGGAATTTTTAAACTGGGCTATTACTCAACGTCATCATAAAACAGCCTCATTTTTTTTCCTCACAGAAATACTAGGTTTATTTTTCTGACCTTTGCACTGGCCTCAAATAGGACATTTTGAAAAATGACTCTTAATTAAAAGAGCTTTCGTACTATTTAAAAGACCACCAGGGTGTTTTTCTGAGAAACCTCTATTTTTCATCTTGCTACAGTATAGTCCTTTAATCCATTACAGGAAGTCCCTGGGTGGTACAAACAGTTAACACATATGGCTGCTAACCGAAAGGTTGGAAGTTCAAGGTCACCAAGAGGCACCTCAGGAAAAAAGGCCTACTGATCTACTTCTAAAAAACCAGCCAATGAAAATCGTATGGAGCACATTTCTATTGACACCCATGAGGTCACCATAAGTCAGGATCAACAAGACAGCAATTGTCTTAGAATCCATTTACCTGAGAAGTGCCTTCCTGAGCCATTCTCAGTGGGCAAAATTCCAACTTCAATAAGCAAGGGATAGTCATATTATAACAAATTTGAAAATAGCATTGCCAATTCCTCTCTTTAGCATCCTCTGCCATTGCAAAAAATTATTGATCAAAATGTTGATTATGTTCCAAAAGGTTAGACACACGGAGAAAGGACATATTTGGGGGGAAAAAAAATGAGGTGATACACATGAAAAGAAACCACAGGTAGGTGAGCACTATCAGCCACGTCAACAGAATGCAACACTCTAAATATTTTTGCAGAGGGTAGACAGGCTGCCTGAATGATGGGAATTTGGTTTTAACTAGCAAAATTAAATCATGACCATCTTTAGCCAAGTGAACACAAAGAAAATTTTCCAACTGATGCATTCATTTCCTAAGACCCAGGATTCACGGAGTCAAAACCAGCAAACCATCAGGTGAAGTGTATGGAGAAGAGCAGCCCTGAGCTCGTAACACCAGGACCCACAGTCACATTTATTTCGGAGAAAACAGAGGAAGAAGAATGTGTCTGTGCATCATCACAAGATTTCTGTTAGGTCACAGGCCATGGGGACAATCTGCTGCACTTCCCCCCAAACTCCTTGAGTCACAAGGAGGCTTTCGAGTTATTTTCGGGATTTTGAAGGCCACGGTTACCTTTGAAAATCGAGCATTTATCCATTTGGTAAACGTTTTCTTCTGTACGTCATCATGTTCATCTGCAGGAAGGGAAAGAACAGAGAAAAGTATGAGTGTTTGCACCTTTAGGAAAGGTATTAAATAATATGATCTCCATCCTGGAGTATCTGAAATAGTCCCATTAGAAGAACTTAGTAGAGGCACAATGGTCCATAGCTATTGAGAAGTGTGATGGCTGACGGGTTCATTTCTGGAGCCTGTTGACGCCTAGCACTGAGGGAGGCTCAGGCACCTTTCCCAATGGACCTAGCTCTTTCCACCTAAGCACTAGCCTATGGCCACTAGCCATGACACCAGGTTTAGGGGATGGTAATAAGACCTTACTTTCTAAATTTTACATGTCACACTTTTTTGTTGCATTCTGTGGTTCTGAGTAAATTTTCAGCATGATAAAAATTTTAGCATGCTCAAAACACACACTGAAGTGATCCAACAAAAAGTAAGGAATTCAAGATTTGCTTCCTTTTCACACAAGTCTGACAACCCCCAGAACAGAAAGTAGTATAAGGTTTATCATGAATTCTGCAGCCCATTTTCCTGTAGTGAGACCAACATGACAAGGATTAGTGAATATAATTGAAAACACTTGGCAAAGCGTTAACATTTAACTCCTGTTATTGTTAAGTGATTATCATAAGCGTAGTAAATAAGGCAGACCAATAGATACTTGTTTTACCCTTTCTATTACTACAGAATGCAACAGCAAACCATGGATAGCTAAAGGGAAGAATTAACTTTCCAATCATACCCTCTTGACCACTCCCCAATTCTCTATTAAAACCAGCAAAATAGTCAATGTTGGCTGAAAGCCTACGAGGTAGCCTGTGCCCCATCTCTAAGTAGTTCTGGAAGCTTCAGCAGCACCCATCCTTCCAGGCTGCTCCCCCAACCCCCCCATCACAACAGCAAAATAGTAACAGGAAGGCCAGCTTCCACTCCACAGGGCTGCCTCTTACACGTGAACCAAGACTCCTCACTAATATCTCATTACATAATTAAAAGCCCGCCTACTACTTCACCAAATATCTCTGGTCCGTACTAGTATCTCTGGTCCGTACTTCTCTCTGGAAGGAAAATTTGCAACTAAAATGTCATTCCTGGAATAAACAGAGCAGCAGCTCCAGAAAAAGAACGTACTTTAACTGATCCATTAAGGTAACTAGAGATGTTATACAAAGTCACAAAAGGAACGATTGGTATTAAAAAAAAAAGTTTGTTTTTTTTTTTTTACTTTCCAAGAAACATCTTGATTAATTGTGCCCTAAGGTGCCCTTTTCTCCAGAAAGGACAATGTACACAGCACCAGCTCCTGTGTGAGGCTTTCCAATCAGTGTCACACTTAAGTCATTTATAAACCAAAAGGACTTGATTATACCTGCTGAATGTCCTAGGCTTGCCCAACGACACCCAAGAGGGGCAAAGATACATATCCATAATATACAGATGCTGCACACACGGACCTGCAGAGGAGGCTATGCCGGCCTTACAGACAGGAATTTAATATTAGCTATCCGGGCTTGACTCATAGCAACCCTTCAGGACAGAGTAGAACTGCCCCAGAAGGAGATTGCCTCATCTTTCCGCCTTGGAATGGCTGATGGGTTCAAACTACCAACCTTCTGGTTAGCAGCCAAATGCTTTAACCACTATGCCACCAGAACTCCTCTAAAGGGTCACTATGAGTCAGAAGCAACTCAATGACAGTAGACTTGTCAGGGTTTGGGACACCTGAAGTATCCAATTATTTGATTCACTTTCTGTAAATAAATCTATAACTTATTTTTGTAAACTTTACCACATTTCTTTTCTATCCATATTAATAAAAATATATAACAGTCATAAATATTAAATTATCTTCATAGTATTCATATAATTTAAGAATATTTTTACCATAAATATAGGGAAATTCTAAGAGAGAAATATTACTTTGTTTTCAGAGCATTTAACCTTCTTATTTTCAAAAACACCTTAAAATATTTAATACTATCAAGGTCCCTCTCCAGATATAGAGCAAACAAAGAAATGAGTGCCTGTCACCTTACAAATGAGGAATAAGACTTTCAATTTTATCAAATTACAATAAAATCCAATTTTAAAAACAGATTTCCACCCAAGCTGAGATGTTTATAAAACTTGATAGTAACATTTCTATAATAGTCTTTAATCTTTGTGTCAAATCAAAGTCTGAATGCGAGTCAAAGTAACTGATATAAAATGAAGTATTTGCTTGTAAAAGATAAGTTGTCCACCCACCAAATGTTTCAAAAATATTCCAAGATTTATAAGCACTGCTCTGGTTCCTGATACAGTTAGAAAGAAAAAAAAAGGGGGGGTTCATATTTCAGTAAGACTTTATTTCCCCTTTTTCCAAGAAACACACACCTTTTATTTTCTACCACACAGGAATTCAGTAAAAGAAAAGGAATTAGCCAGAGGCTTTTCAATTATGAGATTAAAAATGCAACAAATTTAGCAACACTTACTGATACAGACCTGCCCTCCAAACCACGGTTAAGACAAACCACCTTAGCCCAGGTGTCTCTGCCAGGAAGGTGAAAGTAACACTAGCAAAACGGCAGAAGGACAACTAAAACGCTTACATGCTACCCTGCTACATCACTGACCTCTTACATACGTACACAGAACTTCGACCAGTCTAAAAGTATTTCAAATTTCCATGAGTAAGTCATTTCATCATTTTAATTTCTCCAAAATAAAAATGTTTAAGTGCAAACACAGATTGACAGATTACTAGATTATTAATACTGCCTTGGAAACCCAAGGAGGGGTCGCTATGAGTCGGGTCCGACTCAGCAGCACATAACAACAACAACAACAACAGATTATTTATACATATACTCAATGAGTATAATTATACTATAAATCCACTTTCTCCAAATTAATTCATTCAGTTTTCTAAATTTAAACAACTGTTTCCTTTAGATTTGGATTTTAGAAAACCATTTACTTTTTCGAAGTCTATGCTGGTTTGGCCAATCTTATCCGCTAATGACCTCTCTCCATTAGGCGGACAAACACGGAACTGAATTAGGAGAAGAAAAATGCGTTAAATCCCTTAAGGCTGATTTTCCAAATTCTTCCTCTAAATATCTTGCTCTTCTTAAAATGCTTCTGACATGCTCACACAGAGCCCTGGGCCTTCACTGCTGCCTAGCCTCGAATTTTATGTCTGTGGCAGAGAAGAGGCGTGAAGCAAGAAATATCAACAAAACTGCTCGATAAATCTTCAAGAAAGTGGTTTGAGACAGTTTTCACTTCACCAAGTCACATACATATCAAGAACTCTTTTAGCAGAACCTACGAACCAACCTCCATTTAAATCCTAAACTGGAAATGTGGCAGAGAAACTAGGGGGCTTTTCTCCTCCTATGGAAGCACACAAGTCTTAGGAACACGTGGACCACCATTAAACTCTACAACTGCTGGAGAGACAGCACTGCTCTCCGGCACAGCTTTCAAAGCAATTCAAGAGTGTCCCATTGGCTGGCATGCAGCTAAGACGCATCCCATAAAACGCAGCTATTCAGAAAGTAAGTTGCCCCACTTTAAGCCTAAAAAGAAATGTCTTGTTTGATGACTTAAAACTTGGGTTGACTTTATTAAAGCCTCTTCTACAAACAGAAAACTTAACATACCCTAGGAAGACAATCTTTCACTGGCAAAAGAGATCATTTCAGAAGCAATGCAAGGAATTCAGACCACACGGACTTCTTCTGGGCTCAAGCATCACCTCCCAACTGACACTAAACTCAGCCTCAGTCGTGTGGTTCTCCCTCTTCTTTCCTCACACCCAATTTTTTGGTCACTGAAAACCACCAATTCATTTATTCAAACATTGTATTTAAATAACTCAAACAAACAACGCAACGCACCGCCATGGAGACACAGCGACCCCTGCTAAGGTTTCCGAGGCGGTATCACAACGCAAGTAGATTACCGGACTTTCCTTCTGAGAAGTAGCACAGTATATCAAAATACATAAATATTAACATAACAATGTACAAAACACTATGAAGTGATAGAGAAAGAAATAGAGCCAAAAAGACACAGGTTACTCTCAAGCAGTCGAGTTTGTTTAGGTCAAAGTCTTTCATTCTCAGAGGACCTAAAAAAAACTTAAAACTAAAATATACTTCTCAAAATTGTCAAAACTACCTAGCTATACAAGAAGGTTAGATAATTGACATCGCAAATAACATTTTAATAAGTTTGTAGCTTTTATCCTTAGAAGTATATTTAAGCTTTAATGCTTAAATCTAGTATAATGCTTAAAACCACACTTAAGCAAGAAAATGAAATAAAAGGCATCCAGATAGGAAAGGAAGAAGTAAAACTATCTCTATTCATAGACGATACTATTTTCTATCTAGAAAATTCTAAAGAAACTATGAAAAAAACTATTAGAAGTGATAGACAAGTTCAGCAGGGTTGCAGGATACATATACAACTATGAGACCAGAAGAACTAGATGGTGCCTGGCTACCACTGTCATCCACTTGGAAGGGTTCTATGAGATCTCCTTGATAGAGATGGAGAGGGAGAACAATATGGAACAAAACTCAAAATCATTTGGAGGGGAAAAAAAAAAAAAGGTGGGGACCAGGTTTGCTGATCCAATAGAGCCTGGTGGAACCACTGAGACTATGGCCCCGAGCTGCCCTTTAGGTTTGGAATTGAACCCACACCTGTGGTTTTCAACCAAACAAAAGACAGGCATATGAGTTGAACATTTACCTCAAGTCAATACACTCCTTGGAGAGAACAATCATGGGAGAAAGAAGGGCTGCTTATACACAGGGAGACAGCTCAGGGTGTAGGAGTGTACGGAGGGATGGACACTGGGAAGAGGTAACTATGGGGAGGAAGTGGGAGGGGAGCTGTTGCATTGTGGTAAACTGTGGTCAATGACATGAGACAAAGTATATGTGAACTGCTGCATGGAAAGTGAATTTGCTCTGTAAATCTTCACCCAAATCACAATTTAAAAAAAAAAGTTGCAGGATACATAATCAACACACAAAACCAGCTGAATTTCTACATAGTTGCAATTGTTGGTGGTGATTTAGATCCAACTCATAGCAACCCCTTCTTGGATTTCCAAGGCAGTATCACTACAGAACTAGAGTGCCCAACCTTCCTTCCAAGGAGCGGTTGGTGGGTTTGAACCACCCCTTCTGGTTAGCAGTCAAGTGCCTTAGGCACGACGCTACCAGAGCTCCCGGTTACAATAAACAATCTGAAATAATACTAAAAAAATTCCATTTACAATAATATAAAAAGGGTAAAATAGGAAAAAAAATTAACAAAATAAGTACAATATTTATACTCTAGAAACTACAAAATATGGTTCAAAAAATTTAAAAAGATCTAAATAAATGGAAACTAAATAAATGCTCATGGTTCGAAGACCTAATATTATTAAAATGGCAAGCAATACTTTCCAAAATAATGTACAGATTGAACACAATCCCTATCAGAATCCCAACTGACTTCCTTGTAGAAATTGACAAGCTGATTCTAAAATTCATATGTAAACTCAAGGAAATGAACACAGTTAAAACAACCTTGGGAAAGAACAAATGTGAAGGGTTCACACTTATACTTATTTCAAAGCTCACTAAAAGTAATCAAGATAATGTGGTACTGTGCTAAGGACAGAGAAAAAGATCAAAGGAATAGAACTTACTGTCCAGAAATAAACCCATTTATCTATACTCCACTGACTTTGGATAAGGGTGTCAAGAACATTTAATGAGGAGAGAATACTCTTTGCAACAAAAGACTACGGTTCAATTCTGGGACACCTTGATATCCACATATGTAAGAAGATAGTTGGACCCTTACCTCACACCATACCAACAATTAACTCATAATGGATCAACCTGAAAAATTGTCTAGAAGACTGATAGACATCTGACATTATTTGAAACCTTCTCTCTAGAAACATTTTTTGGAAAAACTCTCAACCACTTAAAAGTATCAACCGCATTATATGTGTGGCCAATGCAAGAGAACAAGGACTCGATTTATGGTTATGAACGCTGTGAATCTTACACACAAACATTTCACTTGGAATTTTTCTCTTGTAAATGAATGATTTTTTAATTACTGGAAATGTCACGTAACAAGGAGATATTATTTAGGACACGATGAATGCACCATACAGTTGATGAGTCTCATCAAAAGCCAGGAGAAAACGAATCCATTTAATAAAAGGCTAAGTTTCCTTTAAAAAAATCCTCTAAAATCTGATTGCTCACTTTACCTTTATTCGAATTAAATAAATGCCTATCGTGTTCCACAAACTGTCTACAGAAATCTCAAGAAAAAGTGACTTTCGTGACCATATTTCTCTCAATGTATGAAAATTCATGCTAATGAAATGGGAAAAAAAAAAATTAAGTGTGAACAACATTCCTATGATCTGACATTCAGACTCTCATGACAAGCTCTACTTGCCAAAACAGCAACGACTACATCTCCTTTCAAGACTGCTAAATAGGCAAGGAGTATTTTTCTCATTTTCATTACTTTATTTCTCCTTTATTATTTTCCCCATGTTAAGAGGAATCCTTGAGGTTCCTCATACATTCATATGAGAAAACAATAAAAATACCCAAAAATCGCAATTCTCACACACAAAAAAAAAACGAATAGAAAAATACTCCAGGAGACAAAGATCCAGACCACAGCAACGCAGGCCAGCTTCGCTACCGGCTTTCAATGCGGTTAAGCAGGCGTCTGCAGGTAGCCCAAAGGAGCAGTACGACCTCAAGGAGCTTGGACCCTATCTTTGTACAAAATAATGCACCTGCTCTACATTTCTTTGCCAAATGAGTCCTCCCTCTGCAAGTTAATTTTTGTAAATACACTGCCTTTTTTTTTTATGTTGCTATAAAAAACTTAGCATAGTGCACTTACAAAACTACTGGAGGGGGCAAAAAACAGACCCTGTGCATTATTTGCATGAAAATACAGTTGATCACAGAAAAGGGGCCTCCAGTTTACCAACCAGTTGTTATGGAATGAATTCTTACTCACAGTGGCCCC
>NW_006921813.1:4756097-4757340 GCF_000298275.1 Orycteropus afer afer | reverse complement strand
TTTTTAATGAGCCCTTTAAAAGCATTTCCTTGCATATTTTTAGTTGACAACTAATATTTATCATAATTTAAACAATTACAAAAGACAGAATTTCTAGCATAGCGTTAATGAGCTGTCAATTTAGTTCTATGAATTAATAGAAAATGTCTCCTCTATTAACTAATTGGCAAAACTAGTCCTTACTGTCAAACCCATTAGCCAAGTCAGACTGCTTTCTGACAGGAGAAGTCTGACTTTGGATTCCTATTTAAAAGCCATGTGAGTACATATTTCCAAGGTAACATCTGACTTCAGAATTCTAAGACAGATGGAGGGAGGGATGGAGACAGAGAACCAAGGGAGAGGGCATGAAACCCAGCTCCAGATAAAATAAGGCACTGCCCATTTTAGTGATTCTTAAGGGAGTATCTTTGCTCTGCATTATGAAACGGTTTCCATGTTTGTTGCCTAACAGCAATAGGTCACAGTAAGATTTGGAGAAAGTGAGGCACCTGCTTTTCCTTTTGTTACAAGGAGAAGGGAGAATCCTGAAAAGACCAAGAGTCAGTCATTTGAAGGGAACAAGGGGATACTGATACCACATGGTTTAAAATCAGGAAAGGTGTGTGTCAGGGTTGGATCCTTTCACCAAACTTACTGAAGCTGTATGCTCAGCAAATAATTAGAGAAATTGTATTATATGAAGAAGAGTGTGGCATTAGGATTGGAGGAAGAGTCATTAACAACCTGCACCGTGCAGAGGACACACACCCACGCCTGCTGAAAATGAAGATTTGCAGCATTTAGTGATGAAGATCGAAGACCACAGCCTGCAGAATGGGTTACACCTTGACATAATGAAAATAAAAATCCCTACAACTGGACCAATAAGCAACATCATGATACATGGAGAAAAGACTGAAGTTGTCAAGGATTTCACTTTACTTGGATCCAAAATCAACACCCATAGAAGCAGAGTCAAGAAATCAAATGACATATTACAGTGGGCAGTCTGCTGCAAAAGACCTCTTTAAAGTGTTTAAGAGCAAAGATGCCATTCTGAAGACTAAGGTGTGCCTGACCCAAGCCATGGTACTTACAATAGCTTCATATGCATTTGAGAGCTGGAGAGTGAATAAGGAAGACCAAAGAAGAATTGATGCTTTTGAAATGCGGTGTTGGTGAAGACTATTGAAGGTACCACAGCTTGCTAGACATATGAACAAATCTGTCTTGGAGGAAATACACCCAGAAGTTCTTTAGA
>NW_006921813.1:4749745-4755452 GCF_000298275.1 Orycteropus afer afer | reverse complement strand
AAATATTTTATGGACATGGCCCATCTTTGATTAAACAGAATATAAAACCTAGAAGCCTGGGAGGCTAGATCTCTAAACCACCTGTGTTCAGTCATTGGTTGAGAAGATCCAAGTAACCCTGATTATAAGGTGACCCACATCCTTCTGCTAAAGCAGCACTGTCCAATAAAAACATGTGTGAGCCACATGTGTAATATCAAATTTTCTAGTAGCCAGATGTTAAAAAGAAGCAAAATAAAATTTTATAATAAATGTTATTTAACCCAATATATCCCAAATATGATCATTTCACATTCTTGATATTTTTTAAATCACTGATAAATATTTCACATTCTTTCACATTGGTGAGTATTTTTCACTTAAGGACGCCAGTGGTGCAGTGGTTAAATTGCTCCACTGCTAACTGAAAGGTCAATGGTTCAAATGCACCAGCTGCTCAGCAGGAGAAAGATGAGACAGTCTGCTTCCATAAAGATTCACAGCCTTGGAAATGCTATGGGGCAGATATACTCTGTCCTTTAGAGTTGCAATGAGTCACAACTGACTCAATGTCAAAGGGTTTGGTGTTGGTTTGGTTACATTTATAGGACGTCTCGACACAAACTAGCCATGTTCCAGGGCCTCATCAGCCACCATACGGGGCAGTGGAACTTTAGAATACCATTGGATTTACTTCAATTGAAATGTTTCTACCCTTCAGAAAGGTGGAACTGCAGCTTACCATGCTTATGAAACAGGCTACATCAACTATTTTTGAATCTGCTTGCTAATAATGAGTGTTTAATGGTATCACTGTATATGGCACGATTTGGTCTGAAAAGCCTGACAGTGAGACCTACGGGGCAATGGATAACCCTCCCACCCCACCTGGAACCATTAGAAACTGGCATTATCAATTAAAAAATAATCATAATAATAGTTGCACATGCCCAAATTGGTTTTTATCATTGTGTAAGATTTCTGGACCAATAATCAAATGTAAGAATTTGAAGTATTTCTAACCCTTTGTTATAGTCATTTCCTAAAGCTTTATACTTCCTACTCATTGAATGAAAATTAGTTGGATGTCTACTTGGAGAATAGCGGCATACAAAGAAACAGTAATATCCAATGAGCCCCAGATAGCAACACTGACTAAGCACCTACCACAGGTCAGCCCCAAGAGAAAACCAGTAAATGCTTTCAAGAAGCTCATGGTCCTAGGGGGTGAGACAAGTTGATAAATTACAGATAAACAACAAATGTAATAATCCAGATAGATTCATAAATTCACTGGAAAAAAATTTCTTTTTGATGTGGGTAAAAGAATTCAAGGAGGAAGTTGCATTTGAGCGACATCTTGAATTGATATGATTTAGGCATGTTAAAATGGGTAGAAAGGATGTTTTTAGAAGCAATAACAGGTGAAGCAAAAGCCTGAAGGCATGAAATAAGAGGACATGCAAACTAAACTGTGAGTAGTTTGGTTTGGCTGGACAGTGTTTAATGAGAGCTGCAATGCCACTGGACTATGGAGAAGTACGCTCCAGCCGGATCACCAAGGTCTTTGAATACCAAACTAAGGATTCAAATGAGCAAGCAAACTGAATCCACCCTGGGGTCAACTGTCAGCCAAACAACAGGCAGGCCTATAAAGTGCCTACCACCACCAGGGAGGAATGGACACAGAACAATCAACCGCGTGGGACCAAGGGGGCAGCATCTGCCCAAACAGAAAGCTCAGAATGCTAGAAGGGGCAGGAAAGAAGCGTGAATGGAAACAGGGAACAGGAAGTGGGAAGACTGTGCTATTTTGAGAGAATTGCAACCACTGCCACAAAACAAAGTATGTACAAATTATTGAACAGAAAACGAATTTATTCTGTCAACTTCCACCTAAACTACAATAAAAAGTGAAAATAAATAAATAAATGAGCAAGCAATGCAGGCAATTGATTTTCTTTTCCCTCCTGGGCAAGACAGTGACCTGACTGGAAGTGTGCTCAGTGGGATTAAAATGAAAATGGATTAGTGGGGAGGGAGGCTGCAATGGTAACCCAGTCTCAGGCTTCTCAAAATCACCAATGTAGCCCCCTAAAAGCCGGAGTGGAGAAGCAATGAGATTGCAACGGACAGATGGATGCAAGTGGAACCGAGTCCTGGAGGTCAGATGGGCAGGACTAGCACACTGAATTACTGAAAGGATAATGAAAGGGAAAGAGAAATTGGCGGGGGGGACCTTAGGCTTTTGGTGAACTTAAAGGATGGTAGCGCCTTTGGTAGTGGAGGGAGGAATATAGGAAGAAAAACTGATTAGGGAATGAGGTGACAGCCAGCAGGTGGAAACGCAAGACTCAGAGCAGACATGTGGAGGCCACGTCACATGGAGACGATCCAGAGACTCTAGTGTTCAGAAGGAAAGCATACTGAATAGTGTTAAAGCTACAACAGCTGAGGAAAACGAGACCTGAGCAAGAGAGATCTGACTTTGATCACTAAGAACTAGCTGGTATACAATGTTGTGAGGGGACAGGGCAGCTGGCTATGTGACAGTAAACTAGCTGCCAGACTCAGCAGCTTCCTGGCTGTCAGAACAGAGCTGTGCTCCACAGTTTCCAGCTGCTGGTTTGTTGGAAGCAGATCACCAGGCTTTTCTTCTGGGGCACCTGAACGGACTGGAACTTCCAACCTTACGGTTAGGAGCAGGTTTGCATTTCCACCACCCAGGGACTCTCTCTGTGATACAAGACATGAAATTATTGTAAGTTTCCAGGAGCAATTTGACAAATCTGTACCAAAATCTTTTAAAATTAGATAATCACTGACCCAGAAATTCTAGAAAGTTATCTTAAGAAAGGTAAGTAGAGAATTATACAAACATTCAGATATATCTTAAAGGATGTTCTTCAAAGCACTCTTTTAATTGCAAAAAACTGGAAACTCTAAATGTCCACCAATGGGATTACATAAAAAGTATATTTTCATTCAAGATAGTATCATAGAAGAATATATAAACGCATGGAAGAAATGTTACAATATATTAACGTGTGAGGAAAGCAGTTCATTGAAGGGTATATGCAGTGCTTCACTGATACACTGTGTGTTACCCTGGGTTGTACAGTGTGCTCACCAAAAGGTTGGGAGTTCAATCCAACCAGAGATGTGTGAAGAAAGGCCTGGAGATCTACTTCTAAAACTTCATTACTGAAACCAGTTCTACTCTGACACACAAGGTCGCCATGAGTGGGTGTCAACTCAACAGCACCTGGATACTACCCAGGACCAGAACGACGAGAGCCAACCCACCGTCATGTCCATAACTTAGAAGACTCTTGAGAGGTTCATATTTTTGTTAGCTGTATTTTTCTTACTAATATAAAATAATAAATACATAATACATCTGTAATTTTCTTTTTCTTTTAAAGTACTCACCCCATAAACATGTGTTTTTAGTTTAACACGGACAAGAACGAATGGTAGGGAGCTAAGCATCTTAAAAAAATTAAAACGGGGCTGGGGGAAGGTCTATTTGTCTGCCTGTCTGCCTGCTTTAGTGTGGGATGGCGAGAATAAGGGAGACTTCTACATATTTGTAACTAATAATACATGGACAGGAAATATCCAGTGGGGAGGGAGATAATTAAGATGCCAACAAGCAACAAGAAAGGCTCCCTTATGAACAAAATCTCAAAAGATGGGGGAGAGAAAGGTAACATGAGCCAAGTATCCCGGACAGAGTTGAGCGTGTGTATAGCTACAAAATTTCTAAAAAATAAAGCTTGCCAGATTTAGACTGCTTTTATTTGTATCTGTCTTCCCAATAAGTTTTTCATTTTACTTGGAAGAGATAATTAGCCAGATATAAAGTAACTGCACTTAGGGAGGTCACCCTCTTCCCAACCTCAAGTCCATTCACTACGGAAACATTAGTGAAGAGGGTGTATTGCTTCATTTGAAACACATCTCTTGCGATAAATTCAAGTATTTCAAGATAAAATGATCACAGTACTCATCAGTTATTAGGATGGAAAGAAAAAAACAGAAGATCAATGCAAAACCAAATGTCACCTAAGATCACACCAAGACACCTAAATTCCTCAAGGCCCTTACTTTCAGAAAAAGAAGGTAAGTCTGAGAAAAAGTGAGGAGTATATCTGATCTTTCTTCTTAAATGAAATGAAAAACTGTAAAGAAATATAACCTATTGTTGTTGTTATGTGCCGTCGAGTCGGCCCCGACTCATAGCGACCCCTCCTTGGGTTTCCGAGGCAGTATCACTACGGAAGTAGGATTGCCCAACCTTCCTTCCGAGGAGTGGCTGGTGGGTTTGAACCGCCAGCTGTCTGGTTAGCAGGCAAGTGTCTTAGCCACTAAACTGTAAAGAAATATAACCTATTATAAACGTATTTTTTAAAGTAAGAAAAACAAGTATTTCAGAAGTGGCTTTTAGACTTTTTGGATATTGAATTTTTTTCTCTGTTTGTAGTGCTCTGATGCTGGTCTGGAGTCCCTGGGTGGTACTAATAGCAGGCTCGTTGCTGACCACAAGGTTGTCAGTTCAAGTCTACCCACAGGCACCTCAGAAGGAAGGGCTGGTGATTTGTTTCCCAAAACAGTCCGTCATTGCAAACTTCATAGACCACAGTTCTAGTCAAACACATAGGCTGGCCATGACTTGGAACAGACTTGAAAGCAACTAGTTAAGGTTGGGCCATGACAAATCAAAGTCAAGATGTTAAATCATTAAAAAGGAAGAAGAGTCATTTTCAGGAACCAGACAAGGATGCCCTCTATCACCATTTCTATTCAACATTGTATTGGAAGTCCTAGCCAGGGCAATGAGGCAAGAAAGGGAAATCAAAGGCAACCAGATTGGCAAGGAAGATGTAAAACTCTTCCTACTTGCTGATGATATGATCCTATACATACAAAACCCAAAAGACTCAGCAAAAACACTACTGGAACTAACTGAGAAATTTAGCATCATGGCAGGATACAAGATCAACATCCAAAAATCAGTTGGATTCCTCTATACCAACAAAGAGATTACTGAAAAGGAAACAAGGAAATCAATACCATTTACAATAGCTACCAAAAAAAGTAAAATACTTGGGAATAAATCTCAATAGGGACACAAAAGATCTGTACAAAGAAAACTACAGAACACTAGTTCAAGAACCCACAAAAGACCTACATGAATGGAAGAACATACCATGCTCATGGATAGGAAGGTTGAACATTGTAAAAATGTCAATTCTACCCAAAGCAATCTATACATTCAATGCAATCCCAAACTAGATCCCATCAACATTCTTTAAGGATATGGAAAAAAAAAATCACTGATTTTATATGGAAAGAAAAGAGACCTTGGATAAGAAAGACACTATTGAAGAAGAACAACAAAGTAGGAGGTCTCACACTCCTGGATCTTAAAAACTACCATACAGACACTCTAGTCAAAACAGCCTGGTATTGGTACAACAGCACACACATAAACCAGTAGAACACAACTGAGAACCCAGAAATAGATCCATCGACCTATGGTCAGCTGATTTTGTAATAGGGCTGAAATGGCTGGGGAAGAGATGGACTCTTTTAACAAATGGTGCTGGCAAAACTGGATATCCATTTGCAAAAAATGAAACAAGATCTGTACCTCACACCATACACAAAAACTAACTCCAGGTGGATCAAAGACTTAAATGTGAAACCTAAAACTATAAAGTTC
>NW_006921813.1:4727103-4748704 GCF_000298275.1 Orycteropus afer afer | reverse complement strand
AAAAAAAAAAAAAAAGGAAAAAGAGTCATTTTAATAACTAAATTTTCAAAATTGTGAGTCCATTAAAATATAATGCTTTGTTCAAGATAAATATTTACAATAAGCAAGAGCATGTGAGAATGGAATGCTGTTTCTCCTTAAAAATCCAAAAGTAAAGATCCCTCCCGTGGACCTCACAGTTGAGAAATGAGCCTGTGAAGCTCAGCATTCTTTGCCCAGTCTTCCTTCTGAGGAGCGGCCGGTTGGTTTTTAACCCGCAGCCTTCTGGTTAGCAGTCTAATAATGCCTTAGGCACCACGCCACCAGAGTTCCTGCTTAAAAGTGTATAAAATGAAAAAACAAAAAACCAAATGCACTGCCAGCAAGTCAACTCTGCCCCACAGGGTTTCCAACACTGTAAGTCTTTACAGAAGCAGTCTGCCACATCGTTCTCCCACAGAGCAGCTGGTGGGTTCGAACTGCCAACCTTTTGGTTAGTAGCCAAGCACTTAACCACTATGCCAGCAGGATTCCTGCATAAAATCAAAGGTAGTATGTCAAATAATGTAAATGCTTTGTCTCTTATTGAGAAATGAACATTTTTTTAAAAAAATTTATATAACTATGTAAAAAGTTCCCATAAGCTATTAATACATTTTTCTATTAGAAAGTTGAATCAGGTAGGGTTGGACAAGGAAGACAAAAGATAAAATTCACAGTATGAGCAAAGCTGCACGAGATCTTACCTTCAGTCCGCTCCAGCTACATGATGACAATGTTATCCTGTATGTTGTTAGAAATTAAGATCCTGCCTCAAATCAATGTCTTTATTTACTAGTCTACGGTGGGTCTAATATTTATTTGTCTTTTTTTAAACTAAACTCAGTCTATACTATCTCTGAGTACAGCAAACTTAGTAATTATCTTTTGGATAAAATGGCTCTTCCTTTTAATGTCCCTCTTTTAAGCATCAAAAAGGAACCCTGGTGGTGCACTGGCTGAGGTCAGTTTTGAAACCCACCATCCTCTCTGCAGAAGAAAGACGTACAGTCTGCTTCCATAAAGATTTATAGCCTTGGAAAACCAATTGGTTTGTTTTAAGCATCAAAGGTCCAGACTAATTTAAGAGTTGAGAATTAGAAGAAAAAGTTCATGTTCACCCTTCTGAATTTGATAGCCAGTAACTGTATCTTCTCTCCTCTTGCATCTTTTTAGACAGAAGAGTGAGTCCTCATCATTTTAGTTGGTTTTCACACCATAGAAACACCAAACGCATTTGCTTGAGAACCTGGGTTTTTTTCAGTCAACTACCATCAAATGAAATCATTCAAGTGGGAAACCAGAATCTCAGTGGTAATTCATGTGAATAATCAACAAGGCTTAGCAAAGGAAGAACAATGCTCTTGATTTTCTTTCCTGCTTCCTTCCTAATGACACCTACAAAACTACTGTCCTTTTACACAACAAAAACACAACTTGTTTCTCACAAGACACAAGTCAGTGTCTTCTGAGAAAATATTACCACTTCCCTTGATCCTACAGACAAAAAGCCAGAAGCCATCAAGTCAATTCCAACTCATGGTAAGTTGTGTGTCCAAAGAGAACTGTGTTCCACAGGGTTTTTGGTAACTGATTGTCCAGAAGTAGACTGCCAGGCCTTTTTTCCTATAGACTCTATGGAATATAATCATGATGACAAAATAAATTTTCTTGGATGTTGGCAAGAGCATGGATCAAACAAAAAGATTTGGACTGATAATCTTTCTTCAAGCTTTAGCATTTTCCTCTGGACAAAGATAAACTAGTCACTATGACACTGGGTCACGTCAAGGTGAGACTGAGTGCACAGCACTCATTTCAAATTGATATTCAAACAAGATAGATGTAGTCTATCTCAATACACACAGACCTCCATCAAGACACAAGGGAAAAGTTCACTTGGTCCCTATTTCATTATTTAAAACTCATACTTTGAACATATCATTCTTCTGGAACATAAATGCAGACAAGCCAAAATTCTAAAATTAAAATTCTTTTCACTATCAACAGGGCTCTAGGCATCTTACTCATAAGGAAAATACTTGCTCAAACTTAACTGTGGAGATACCACTGGGTTACCTAACTCAATCATCCTCTCTCCCAATCTGGTGTACAAACAGAAGCTCATTTTTTTTTATCTCTTATAGCAAGATGGCCAGATAAAATATTCCCCTCCCGTTGCAAGTAGAGACAACCATATGGCTGAGTTCTTGCCAGTGCAAGGTGAGCAGAGAGATGTTTGATTAACCTCTAGGAGAGCTATTATTTCTCTGATAAAAATGGACAGACTCAGCTAGCCCAAACACCTTGCCCTTGGCCTTCCCCCTTCCTCCAAGAAGATAGCAGCAGACCTACAGGTAGAAGGTTGCTAGAGAAAACACATTTTCTCATTTAAACCAGAATAGTATTTCTGGTTTACTTTTATTTGCAGTTAATTAAACTCAGTCTTCATTGCAGTAGGCTGAATAGTGGTCCCCCCAAAGGTGGTGGTGGTTGTTGTTGTTATGTGCCGTCGAGTCGGCCCCGACTCATAGCGACCCCTCCTTGGGTTTCCGAGGCAGTATCACTACGGAAGTAGGATTGCCCAACCTTCCTTCCGAGGAGTGGCTGGTGGGTTTGAACCGCCAGCCATCTGGTTAGCAGGCAAGTGTCTTAGCCACTATGCTACCAGAGCTCCCGCTCCTAATCCCTGGAACCAGTAAATGTTACTCTATATGGAAAATGGTCTTTGCAGATGTGATTAAATTAAGGATTCTAAGATGAGGACAGTATCAGGGGTTATCCAAATGGGCCTAAATGCAACCACAATTGTCATTATAAAAAAGGGGCAGAGAGAAATTTGACACACACAGATGAGGAAGAGATAGGAAGACAGAAGAGAGAGAGATTTAAAGATATTGGCAGTGAAGATTGAAGTGACACGTCCACAAACCAAGGTATGCCAGTGGACACCAAAAACTCGAAGAGGCAAGGAAAGGATTCTCCCCTAGAGCCTTGAGAGGGAGGAAAGCCCCTGGACAACTTGATTTTGGTCCAGTGTTACCAATACCTGGCCTCCAAAAAGGAACTCGGTTGGCTCTGTGGTTAAAGCACTGGGCTGCTAAGCAAAAGTTCAGTGGTTGGAACCCACCAACTACTCCATAGAAGATGAGGCAGCCTGCGACCATAAAGACTGACAGCCTTGGAAACCCTATGGGGCAGTTCTACTCTGCCTCACAGGGTGACTGTGAGTTGCAATCGACTTGATGGCAATGGATGGCCACCCGAGCTGTGAGAGAATAAAACGTCTGTTGTCTTAACCCCCCAAATCTGTGGCAGCTTGTAACAGTGGCCATAACAAACAAGTATACTAACTTAATCTGGTACCACCGAGGTAAATCTGAGAAAAAGAATTCAATAATATTTTGGATCTAAATGATGAAGATACAGACATTCTACTGCATGAAACAAAAGGCGGCAGGAGAGAGGACAACATGGAGAAAGACAGAAGAGAGAAACATGAGAAAGGAATTAGGGAAAGGAAAAAAAGGGATGTTGATAAGGCAGAAATGTACCAGGCCACGTAATAGCCCATCACTATGATCTAGGAGGCAATACTGAGAGACAGATGATCGGAATAGTGACAGGAATGGATTGAGGTGGCAATCAGTTTATAAACTAGCTTTTTATAAGAGAAGTTAACATTTATTAAATCTTTACTGCACGCGAGACATGAAGGTAACCAGTTTGCATGAATTATCTCATTTAATTTCCTAACAACCTTAAAAGGTAAAACCTAGGCTCGCAACCACATTGCTAACTGCTGTGGGATAGTGTGAAGCCTGAACCACATTAACCTCTCTGCGTTTCGTCCTACAAACCAAGGAGACAAAAACGTAACCCTCAGAACACTGCTGTAAATATTAAACATAATATAATCAAAGCACACAGCAAAAAGCACATGGTCAATTCTCAATACGAATCGTAACATCATCAAAAAGAACAGTGTAACAGACAAATTCTCAAATAGAGCTCAATATCAAAAAAGAATTCCCAAGATAATTTTTTTGTTTTAAATACAGACTCCTTGAGCCTTGGGTGGGGTGGGGCTCAGCCAGCCAGGCATGTGAGAGAAATTCTAGTTTAGATGAATGTCAACCACTGTGTTCTCAAGGTACTATAAACATCACCACTCTGTTATACGAAGTCATCAGAAAACTTATACCTAACCCACCAGCCACTCCTCGGAAGGAAGGCTGGGCAAGCTACTTCCATAGTGATACTGCCTCGGAAACCCAAGGAGGGGTTGCTATGAGTCGGGTCCGACTCAATGGCACATAACAACACAACAACAACAAGCCACATATAGAAGTCTGTCCTCTGTGTGTAAAAACTGCCTCCACAGAATCTACACCTAAAGACATTCTCTCTGCCTTCACCAAGATTTAAGAACACCTCTATTGCCAGGTATACCATGAAGTTGATTACAACTCATAGTGACCCTATACGACAGAAGAGAACTGCCCCATAGGGTTTCACAGGCTGTAACAGAACAGTATCATTAATATTGCATGCAAGTAAAATTTTGCCAAAGATCATTTTTAAATGTTGCAGCAGTACCTGACAAAGAACTGCCAGAAATTAAAGCCAGATTCAGAAGAGGACATGGAATGAGAGATATCACTGCTGATAAAGATGGATCTTAGCTGAAAGCAGAGAATACCAGAATGATGTTTACCTGTGTTTCACTGTCTGTTCAAAGGCATTCAACTGTGGGAATCATAACAAATTAGGGATAACACTGTGAAGAATGGGAATTCCAGAACACTTAACTGTTCTCATGAGGAACCTGTACACAGACCAAGAGGCAGTTTGAACAGAACCAGGGGAGAGTTCATGGTTTAAAATTAGGAAGAGTGTGTGTCAGGGTTGCATCCTTTTACCATACTTGCTCAATCTCTATGCTGAGCAAAGAACCCCAGAAGCTAGACTATACAAAGAAGAACATGGCATTACAATTGGAGAAAGACTTATTAACAACCTGTGATAGGCAGATATATAATATCTGATGAAAGTGAAGAGAACCTGAAGCACTTACCAATTAAGATAAAAGACTACAGCCTACGGTATGGATCAGACCTCAACATAAAGAAAACAAAAATCCTCACAACTGGACCAATAAGCTACATCATAATAAACCGAGAAAATACTGAAGTTGTCAAGGATTTCATTTTACTTGGATCCAAAATCAACACCCATGGAAGCAGCAGTCAAGAAATCAATCAAATGTGCTGTAAAAGACCTCTTTTGAGATGTCATTTTGAGGACTAAGGTTTGCCTGACTTAAGCCATAGTTATTTTCAATCATTACACAGGCATGTGAAAGGCAAGCAATAAATAAGGAAGAGCAAAGAAGAACTGATGCGTCTGAATTATGATGCTGGCAAAGAATACTGGACTGCCAGAAGAACGAACAAATCCGTTTTGGAAGAAATACAGCCAAAATGTTCCTTTGAAGTAAGAACGGCAAGACTTGTTACCTCACGTACTTTGGACGTGTCATCAGGAGGGCCCAGTCTCTGGAGAAGGACATTATGCTTGGAAAAGTGGAGTTCAGCAAAAAGAGAAGGGCCCTCAACAAGACGGACTGACACACTGACTGCAGCAATAGATTCAAACATAGGAAAACGTGAGATGATGGCGCAGGAGCAGAGTTTCGCTCTGTTGTCCATGAGGTCACTGTGAGTGAGAACCAACTTGAGGGCACATAACAACATCAATCCTTATGGCAGCAAACTGTCAGGTCTTTTCTCCAGTGAAGTGGCTGGAGGGTTCAGATCCACCAACCTTTGAGCTAGCAGATGACCCCTTAACCACTGAGCAACCAGGGCCCTTTTGAAAATCTCTATAATTTACGTAAAATTGCTTTAGAAGGCAAAGCGCCTCACTTCCTCTCACTGTGGGGCCAGGAAGGGGGTCTGTCCAGTAATCAGGCTTCTTTCTTCTACAGTACAATGGTGCGATTTAACGGATTCCCTGTGTTACTGTGTCTCGATCGCTAGGAAGTATACAGCAAAGTTACGAACTATAATTTTTCTAAACAAGTATCATAATAATTATTCTTTTATAATACTTTTCCTTTGCTTTGGAGGTGTGGATATTTGAAAACACATTCTTTCAAAAGCAATCCACATTTATTAGGGACGATATAGATAAGTGAAAGAAGAAAATTAAAAGCATCCATTTTGTCCCTATCCAAAAATAACCACTATTTTTTTTTTAATTTTCTAATTCCTAGTAATTCTTTAATTATTTGGTTAAGAATATTATATATCACATACTTGCAGCAGGGAAATATCTTGTGAAGTACATTTTTGTGACAACTGAAGCTATACTTTGTACTGAAGGTTTGTAATCCATTTTTCATAGAAACAACTTAAAAATATACCACATAGCTATTTTATAAGTTCACTACAAAAATAAAAAAGCTTCAATTCCTGAACTCCCTGCCATGTAACAACTGACTCCATTTTGGCACTGTCTCAGACTTTGTGTCATACGCATGCAGCAGAACTGTAAAAACAGGAATCGTTTAAAAATACAGCTGATATGATTTAATTAAGGAGCTCTGGTAGCATAGTGCCTAAGGCACTTGACAGCTAACCAGAAGGCTGCTGGTTCAAACCCACCAGCTACATCTCAGAAGGAAGGTTTGGCAATCTCCTTCCGTAGTGATACCACCTCAGAAACCCAAGGAAGGGTTGCTATGAGTCGGGTCCAACTCGACGGCACATAACAACAACATGATTTAATTATTTCATGGGTAGCCAGGATCATTAATATAAAGAGTATTTATCAATAGGCCTCAGATTTTTCTTCTGATAAAGTTATCACATTCAAAACATTACAAACATTATGGATTTTAATTCCAAAAAGTCATTTGGCAATTCTCCTAGGACAGTCTTTTGGACAAAATGGAAAAACACTGGTATGGTGAGAGTTCATTTAGGTGTATTTTTAACTGAAAAAACAACCACAAGTCTGAAATTAAAATTTTTAAGCAACTTTTCAAAAACAACATTTTGTGTTTTCCCCTTACTAAAAAGCAGAAAAAGTTATCTGTAGACATTTTGGAAAATGGAAGTTCAAAGAAGAAAGTGAAAATTGCAAACAAGCCCACACTCACACCTACATCTAACCACTCTTAACACTGTGGTATATATATTAATATAAAAATAAATCATTTATGCGATTTCCTACTTTAGATTATATATATGTGAGTGTGTATGTGTGTTGTAAGGAACTCTGGTGGTGTAGTACCTAAGGCATTTCAATGTCAACCAGAAGGTTGGTGGTTCAAACCCACCAGCCACTCCATGGAAGGAAGACTAGAAAATCTACTTCCATAAAGATTTACTGCCTCGAAAACCCAAAGGGAGTGGGTATTTGTTGTTGTTGTTGCTGCTGCTGCTGCTGCTGTTGTTGTTAGGTGCTATCACATCAGCTCCGACTCATAGCGACCCTATGTACAAAAGAACGAAACACTGCCCGGTCCTGTCCCAGCCTCACACTCCCTGCTATACCTGAGCCCAACATTGCAGCCAGTGACAATCCATCTCGTCAAAGGCCTTCCCCTCTTCCTTGACCCTCCACTTTACCAATCATAATATCCTTCTCCAGGGTATGGTCCCTTCTGACAACATGACCAAAGAAGGTGAGACAATGTCTGGTCATTCTTGCTTTCAAGGAGCATTCTGGCTGCACTTCTTCCAAGACAGATTTGTTAGTTCTTTTGGCAGTCCATGGTACTTTCAGTATTCTTCGCCAGCACCACAATTCAAAAGCATCAACTCTTCTTCAGTCTTCTTATTCACTGTCCAGCTTTCAAATGCATATGAGGTGACTGAAAATATCATGGCTTGGGTCAGGCACACCTTAGTCCTCAAGTAGACATCTTTGCTCTTCAGCACTATAAAGACATCTTTTGCAGCAGATTTGCCCAGTGTCATACTTGAAGCAGGAGCTCTGGTAGGCATAGTGCCTAAGGCATTTGACTGCTATCAGAAGACTGGCAGTTCAAACCTACCAGGCACTCTCAGAAGGAAGGTTGGGCAATCTACTTCTGTAGTGATACCGCCTTGGAAACTCAAGGAAGGGTCACTATGAGTCGGGTTTGACTCAATGGCAGTGAGTTATACTCGAAGCACTTACTCATGAAGATTGAAGAATACAGTCTGCAGTATGGATTACATCTGAATATAAAGAACACTTGACTGCTAACCAGAAGACTGGCAGTTCAAACCCACCAGCCACTCCTCAGAAGGAAGATGGGGCAATCTACTTCCATAGTGATACTGCCTTGGAAACCCGAGGAGGGGTCGCTATGAGTCGGGTTCGACTTGACAGCCAATAACAACAACAACAACAACATAAAGAAAACAGTATCTTCACAACTGGACCTATAAGCAGCATCACAATAAACGGGGAAAAGATTGAAATTGTCAAAGGCTTCACATTGCTTGGTTCTACAATCAACACTAATGGAAGCAGCAGTCGGGATATCAGATGACATATGTTGTTGTTGTTGTTATGTGCCGTCGAGTCGGACCCAACTCATAGCAACCCCTCCTTGGGTTCTGAGGCAATATCACTACGGAAGTAAACTGCCCCATCTTCCTTCCGAGGAGTGACAGGTGGGTTTGAACCACCAGCCTTCTGGTTAGCGGTGACTTAGGCACTATGCTACCAGCGCTCCTTCAGATGACATATAGCACTGGGCAAATCAGCTGCAAAGGACTTCTTTCAAGTGCTGAAGAGCAAAGATGTCTCCTTGAGGACTAAGGTGCTCCTGACACAAGCCATGGAATTTTCAGTTGCCTCATATGCATGTGAGAGCTGGACAATGAATAAGGAAGACCAAAGGAGAGTTGATGCTTTTGACTTGTGGTGCTGACAAAGAATGCTGAAAATACCATGGACTGCTAAAATATCTAACAAGTCTGTCCTGGGGGAAATGCAGCCAAATGGCTAGACTTCATCTCATCTACTTTGGTCATGTCAGAAGAGACCATTCCTGCAGAGGGATGTCATGTTTGGTAAGATAGAGGGTTGATGAAAGAGGGGAAGGCCCACAACAAGATGAACTGACACAGTGGCTGTGGGGATGGGCTCAAGTATATCAAGGATCGTGGAATTGGCGTGGGACAAGTTAGTATTTCGTTCTGTTGTGCACAGGGTCACTAGGAGTTGGAAACAACTCAACGGCACCTAACAACAACAACAATGCTTACTGGTCCAGTTGTGAGGATTTGTTTCCTTTATATTGAGATGTAATCCACACTGCAGACTACAGTCTTTAATCTTCATCAGTAAGTACTTCAAGTGATCCTCAAAATTCCATCATGCAATCTCCAGTGTTATTTCTATTGCCAAGGCCATATTTTCCAACTACTGGTGATTCTTCTTTGTTTCCAACTTTTGCATTCCAATCACCAGTGATAATCAACACATCTTGATTGCATGGTTGGTCAATTTCAGATGGCAGAAGTTGGTAAAAATCTTCAATTTCCTCATCTTTGGCTTTGGTGGTTGGTGCACAAATTTGAATAACAGTAGTATTAACTGGTTTTCCTTGTAGGCATATGGATATTATCCTATCACTGACAGCACTGTACTTCAGCATAGATCTTGAAACATTCTTTGTGATGATATATGTCACACCATTCCTCTTCGTCATTCCTGGCGTAGTGGATCATATGGTTGTCTAATTCAAAATGGTCAAAACCAGTCTATTTCAGCTCAGTAATGCCTAGGATATTGATCTTCATGAATTCCATTTCATTTTTGACAACTTACAATTTTCCTAGGTTCATACTGCGTACCATGTTCCAATTATTAATGGATGTTTGCAGCTGTTTCTTCCCATTTTGCGTCATGCCACATCAGGACGTGGAGATTCCAAAAACTTTACTCCATCCACATCATTAAGGTCATCTCTACTCTGAGGAGGAAGCTTCCCCAGTCATTTTTTAGTGCCTTCCAACCCAAGGGGCTCATCTCCCAGCATTATACTGGGCCGTGTTTAAGGACGATTCATTAAGTTTTCCAGCAATATATCAGTGTTTTGCTGGCATCTGTAATGTTTTCACTGGTCATTCTTTGAGAAGTGGATGGCCCCTTCCTTCTTCCAAGTCTGTGTTAGTCTAGAAGCTCTGCTGAAACCTGTCCACCATCGGTGATCCTACTGGGTATGAAATACTGGTGGCATAGCCTCCAGCCTCACAGCAACATACAAGCCACCACAGTACAACAAACTGGCAGAAGAGTAGTGGATCTATCTATCTATATATATTTATAAATATATATTTGTGTGTGTGTGTGTGTGTGTGTGTGTGTGTATATATATATATATATACACACACACATATACATACACACATATATATATATATAGAGAGAGAGAGAGAGAGAGGGGCTCTGGTGGCGTAGTGCCTAGGGCATTTGACTGCTAACCAGAAAGCTAGCAGTTCAAACCCACCAGCCACTCCTCAAAATGAAGATAAGAGTTATCTACTTCCATAGTGATACCACCTCAGAAACCCAAGGAGGGTCACTATGAGTCAGGACTAACTGGACAGCAGTGAGTTTGGTTTTTTATATATATACATACATATATGTATTTATTTGTAATTAACATATTTGGACTTACAACTTTATACACAACCATGAATCTGTTATTTACTCAGTCATTCATTCAAAGAACAAACTCCTAGAAGTGAAGTCAAACAGGCATGATGGTAGTGTCCACACAGCAGAACACTACCAGCCTTTCATAACTCTTTCTTGTCTTTCTGCATTCCATGCCCTCCTTTTCCTCTACTCCTCCACGGCAGAGCCTCTGAACACCAGATTTCATAAGGACTGAGTCCTGGGCCTTTTCTCAATTTATTCTCTCCTACTAACTGGTTTCTCCTCCATGCCACAGTTTCAAACACCATCTATGTGCAAAAATTCCCAATGTTGCCTTTCCAACCCAAACATCTCTTCTGAATGCCAAAATCATGTGTTGTGGTTTTAAAATAGGCTCTTAAATTATATAATAATTGTACATTCAAGAAGAGGAGCTCAATTCTCTTCCCCTCAAATGTGGGCTGGATTTGGTGACTCACTTCTAGTGAAAAGAATATGGCAGAAGGGATGATGTGTGGCTTCTGAGACTGTGTCATAAAGGCACTGCAACTTCCTCCTTGCACTCTCTCGTTTTACTCTCCAGGAAAAGTCAGCTGCCATGTCGTGAACACACTCAAGCAACCCTATGGAGAGGTCCACACAGCAACGAACTGGGCCCCTGCCAACAACCAACAAGGAACCGAGCTATGCCAATAACTATGTGCATAGCCATCTTGGAATCTGATCCTCCTGCCCTAGTGAAGCCTTCAGATGTCTGCAACCTCAGCCAGTAGCTTGACAGCAAGCTCATTCAACACCCTGAGCCTAAATCAACTAACTATCTAAGCAGCTTTCCAATTGCTGACCCCAGAAACTGCATGAGATAATAAATACTTGTCACTTTCAGCTTCTAAACATTGGAGCAATTTGTTACACAGCCATAGATTACTACTACAGATGTGCTGCTAACTTTTGGAGTAATATATTAAACAAAAAGAGATAAATAATATATATTCTATTCAGCAAAATTTCTGGAGCCATGGAGGCTGGATGAAGCCCTAACAGTATTGCCCTGAGATAATCTTTAAACCTTAAACTAAAAATAAACTACAAAAAGTAAAAAATAATAAACTACAAAAACCTTAAACTAAAAATAAACTACAAAAAGTTTGCACTCAACTACTAACCTAACTGGTGATTTGAACGCACCCAGTGATGTCACAGAACAGAGGCCTTGTGATCTTCTTATGTAAACATCATAGCCAAAAAAAAAAAGCCTGTGGGGCAGCTCTACTCTGTAGCTCACTGGGTCCCTATGAGTTGGAAGTGGCTCAATAGCCTGGCTTCGGTGGAACTTCTGGCAAGATGGCAGAATAGAGAGACAAGCTACATAGACCCTCTTCAGGAAAGAAAAGAAAACCAACTAACACAGATACAGAAGAAAATTCTGGAGCCCTGAGCTTTGAAAGGAAGGATACAGAAGTGGATTAAATACCAACTAGAAGAAGAACCTGAAAGAAAACAGTGAATAAAGAGACAAATAGAGCTGCAGGCTGTCAGCTATTCTGGCACAGCCAGTGTGAATATTTACAGGTGTTGTTAAGATCTGGGCAGTAACCTAAGAATTGGCCCTGCCCACAAAGGGCTACATAGATAACTGCACTGATGGCTGGTGACTAGAAAGGAAAACAAGGAATAAGGACACAAACTGAGCTGTGGAGTTTTGGCTATTCTGAGGGTGCAACCATTCTGAATATCTGCAAGCAGTACAGCCATTTTGGATATTTACAAGGGGCAGCATTCCTATCCCAGAGACGTAAGAATAGGCTCCACTTGCTGAGGACAGCATGGGCAACACTGGAGGCTAATAACTGGAAAGGTGCAATATTCCCCTTGTTACTCTTATACCCAACATCTTCTTGGTGAATGGAGGTGTGGCCATCCCCTACCTCTACCCACCTTGTGGACTGGGACTGGCAGGAATTCCATCCCAGTCTGTGCACCCTGATAGACACTGGGTGCCTTGCACCACTTCTCCCAGTTTATTTTTAAATTATTCTTTTTTTTTGTTTTTTCTTCCTTTTTATTTTTTACTCTTTCTTTTTCCCTTCCTAGGAGCTCTGGTGGCATAATGCCTAAGGCATCTGACTGCTAACCAGAAGGCTGGCAGTTCAAACTCAAAAGCCACTCCTTAGAAGGAAGGTAGGGCACTCTACTTCTGTAGTGATACCACTTTGGAAACCCAAGGGGGGGTCGCTATGAGTCGGGTACAACTTGACGGCAGTGTGTTACGTTGTCTTTTTTCTCTTCCTGGGTTCAGTTTTTGGTTTTTTCCCTGTTTCCTTTTCCTAGGTCTGTTCTTTTTCTTTCGTTTGGTTCTTCTCATCTGTTGTTTTGTTTGTTTGCTTTGCAGTTTTCTCATTTTTTTCTTTATTATTCTCTTGCTCTTGATCTTTTCTCTTTGTTCCCCTTCCCCAGATATTGTGCAGTTTCCTTTCTCTTTTTCTATTTATATTTGTCTTCTTAAAGTGTTTCTTTAAATATTTCCTCTCACTTGCTGCATTTCTTTTTTTTTATTTTATTTATTTACTTATTTTTGGTGATTTTGCCTGTTTGTTTATACAGTTTGTGCTTTTTGTCTTGTTTTTATTTTTGGTGATTTTTTTGATTGTTGTTTTTGTCTAACTGAGTGAGAGACAGCAACTGTGCCCATATAACCCAACCCTACCAGTACCTCCTGCAGCCCAACCCTACTGAGGGCCACCACCTGCTTCTGCACCAACTGGCCAATGATAGACAACTGCCAATACCAGCCTAACTGACCCCAGAGATTGTGCACACACTCTCATTCTCTATTACACCCACCAGAAGACAGGTAATGAGTGTCTAAGTGCTGCCAGCTAGCAAATAGAGAAGCACAGTACTCTGCTTACTCAGATATATCAAAACTAAGGAAAAAAAAAATCTTGGGTGAATCACACCAACACATAATCACCAAATAAATAAAAATACAACATCACAATGTCTCAGAGACAACAGACCACCGCAGTAGACACAAAGAAGCAAAATAAAGTAGTAAAAACAAGGGACCAGGATACAGACCCAGAAAACACCCCTGAGGAAGCAGCAGCATTGGAACTCCTTGATAAGGGATATCAAAAGAATTTTATTTAGATAACTTCAAAAGATTGAGAGACAGATCAAGGAAACCACTGGCAAAATTAAGGAAAACACAGACAAAACTCTAGAACAATTTAGGGAAACAATAGAAGAACAAAATGAAAAAATAAGAGAAAAATTAGAAATACAAAATCTATACATAGAAATCCAGAAGATTAATTCTAACATTAATAAATTGATAACACATTGAACAGGCAAGGAGTAGAATTAAATCAATGGAAGACAGAATTAGTGAAATTGAAGATAAATATCTCTACACTATTTTGTTTTCAATCAGAAAAAAAGATCAAAACACAATGAAGAAACCCTAAGACTCATGTGGCATACCATCAAGAGATATAACTTACATGTAATCGGGATTCCAGAACGAGAAGAGACAAATAAAACTACAGAGAGAATTGTCAAAAATCTGTTGGAAAAGAATGTCCCTCAAATGATGAAAGATAAGAATATATCCATTCTAGAAGTTCAATGAACCCAAACAGGATAGATTCCCCACAAAAAATCACCAAGACATGTCATCATCAAACTGACCAAAACCAAAGATAAAGAAAAAATCCTGAAAGCAGCATGGGAAAAACAAAAAGTTACCTACAAAGGGCAACCAATAAGACTAAGCTCTGATTTCTTGGCAGAAACCATGCAGGCAAGAAGACAATGGAATGGTATATATAAAACTCTAAAAGAGAAAAATTTCACATTAAGAATTATGTACCCAGAAAAACTGTTCCTAAAATATGATGGTGAAATTAGGACATTTCCAGATAAGCAGAAATTAAGGGAACTGTTAAAACCAGACCAACCTTATAAGAGATACTAAAGGGAGTCCTTTGAACAGAGAACTAACAGCAAACAACCACCCACCATTAACATATATGATGACATAACCCAGAAACCAACCCAGTTATGGAAGTAACCAAAGTAAAACAAGCTTTCAAGACTGTAAACAGGGAACCAGATGCATCAATTGGCACATGAGGACAACTACAAACCAAAAGGAGGGAAAAAAAATAGTATAGTTACAGAACTTCTAAATGGTGAGGAAGTCAAGGCAACTGCAAGATAGAACAGACTGTCCTAAACTTGAGAAGAAAATAATAAATCACAGAGTAACCTCAAAGAAAAATAATAAACCTACAACGAGCACAAATATTTAGCAAATAGTGAAACAACAGCAATGGAGGAAATGATAACACAATTCAAAAACTAAACGAGCTCAGCAGCACAGAAAATTATATGGAACAAAGAAATCAGCAACACCATGAAAAAACACATAACAAAATGGCAGCAACAAATTCATACTTGTTGATAATTACACTGAACGTCAACGGATTAAATGTACCACTTAAGAAATGGCAGTTGCAGCCTGGATAAGAAAACATGACCCATCAATATGCTCTTTAAAAAAGACTCACCTTAGACAAAAATAGACTGAAAATCAAAGGCTGGAAAAAGATCTACCAAGCGAATGGCAATTAAAGAGGAGTGACAATATTAATTTCTGACAAAACTGACTTTAAGACAAAAACCACCATAAAACACAAGGAAGGACATACACTGATAAAAGGATCAACTGAACAAGAGGACATAACCATAATAAATATCTACACACCCAATGAAAGAGCCCCAAAATACATAAATCAGATTTTAACAGAATTGAAAAGACAAATAGATGACTATGTTATAGTTGTTGTTGTTTTTGTTGTTATGTGCCGTCGAGTCAGACCTGACTCATAGCGAGTCTTGGGTTTCCAAGGCGCTATCACTACGGAAGTAGATTGCCCAACCTTCCTTCCGAGGAGTGGCTCGTGGGTTTGAACCACCAGCCAGCCATCTGGTTAGCAGTCAGGGGCCTTAGGCACTATGTTACCAGAGCTCCTTACATTTTAGTAGGAGACTTTAATACCCGACTCTGAATGAAAGATAGAACAACTGGGAAGAAATTCAACAGCCTGGCTTCTTTGGTTTATATTTCATGTGCTCAGTAAGTACAAACATACTGTATATTTACCATAATTCAATCTAGACACTGACTTGTCCACTTCAAAACAAAGAACATGAACCTGTTGTATCTACTGCCTTTTCATCCTTCTGTAAAAATTTAACACCATGATTATCAAGACAATCCACTGATTTTCTTTCTCATTTCCTCTTTTTTCACATTTAAAGATCCTTTTATTAGAGGCAAAGAATGAAAATTTAGGGGCGGGGAGGGAACACTGCAAAAAAAAAAAAAATTGTATTGATCCATGTCACTTTAGTTTTGTATATTTCACCGTACATAAATTATATTTCAATAAAATGCATTAAGAAATCTTTAACAATGAAAATTTGCCTTCTAGAAACATTATAAGCTAAAAAATAAAGCTAGTGTAAAAACAGTGCTCAAAAGCGGACAAGTAATTCTAAAGCTCATTTGAAATCTAAATCGACTCCAGATCCATCTAAATAGGAACATTTTATCCCAATGTTTAGAGTTTTGATGAATAATCCTTTCCTGTTCCAAAAATTAAGTGATTTGTAAAAGCAAGAGGATCATGACTCTGGTCAAGATTGTGTTTTGACAAAGAAAATTAGAGACCTGCTGATGGAAGGACCAAGAAACAGTAATTAAGTGGAAGCCAAAGGCCAGTAGACAACAACAATGCCCACTCACTCACTGCCAGTAAGTAAGACGCTGGCTTGCAAGCAGAGCTGCAGTGGGCCTGGAGAGCTGACACTGTGGGCTATTAGGCAGAACCACACACAGGAAGCAGCCCCACAATGGTGCTCACAGCAACTAACCAGAGAACAAACCGTGCATGCCAGTCATGTGGAAAAAAACATGAACCATGCATCAGTCTCTCCACACAGAGACTGCCAGCCCAGCACCAACCCCATAAGGTCCGACATCATATTGGTTGATACATAAATATGTAATTGTGTCAAACTTTGATAAACAGTACATGCTTTAACTTAACAAATGTATGTGGAAAACATAGTGATAGAACATTATAAACTCAATTATATATATTTAATGATAAATGCAATTATATATAGTTATATAAAAATTAACACATGTATAACGTAATATATTATAAGCTTGGCACACAGCAATAAATGTACTCAGTACAGAAAGATGTATAATAGTCACCAAATTGAAAAAATATAGTTTTAGTCATTCCACTCACTGTGATGAATAAGGTACACATATTTTGCTCATCTATAATTTACAATATTTATACAGTTTTATTAATATTAACTATGATTTATTTCCTTTTTGTAAGCCAAATAATAAAGCTAGACTACTATTACTGTGGTAACTTCTTCAATAAAATTTTAATGAAAGGTTTTTAATCCCAGATACCAGTGTTCAAGGATTAAAGTATTTTTTCTGAATAACAAAATGTTAGAACACAACGGTCATTCTAGAAAAATTCAAATCAGTATCAAAATAATAACCACATATAATTTATTCATATATAAATAATTTTTGTATTAATATCCATGTGAAACATCTTATAATTTATGAAAAGGCTGCTACCCTATGAGGAATATAAAGAGCATGCCATAAAACTGCCCATGCAGGTGGTCATTGTTGGAGACGAGCCTGTGTACTAGAACAGGAGAGAGGAGCTCCCAGGCAGCCCCCGGACACAGAAGAGCAGGAACAGACAAGGTACCAGCATTAAAGGCCATCAAAGCACACTCTCCAACAAGGAACCCAGATCCAAGCATCCAACTGGCAGAGAAGGCTAGACTCCACTAACCACGCGGACCCCAGTTAGGAAAGAAAGAGTCAGGTCACGTCTTGATCAGATGTCAAAGTGAAGTGGCGATCAGTAGCCAAGCAAAGCAAGCAGAGGGTAGAGACGGATGGTAATCACAGGCCAGTCAAACAAGGTCACGCATCCAAACAAAGAGCCTGGCAAAAAGGTCACTATGACTCCCAGCTACCAGGAAACTGTGATGTGATCCTAATATTGATAGTAATGAAATTAGAACACTGTTTAAACACGAGGGAGGAAATCCTCAAGTTTACAGCCCAGATCAATTTTGGATCCTAATGTGCATTTCCCTAGCCATAGTCAAATATCCTAACATGCCTGCAAATTATTACTAAAGTATATATACTTGCATACCAAAAACGAAACTCACTGCTGTCGAGTCGGACCCAACTCATAGCGACCCCTCCTTGGGTTTCCAAGGCGGTATCACTACGGAAGTAGATTGCCCAACCTTCTGGTGGGTTTGAACCACTACCCTTCTGGTTAGCAGTCAAGTGCCTTAGGCACTATGCCACCAGAGCTCCCCATTTAATACTTAAAACCATGCAATGTGCCCCCTACATCTCGTCTGTTAATGTTTCTGAAAGGATAGCAATGTCCAGAATAAGGTCAACACATTTAGCAAACACGGTCTAAGTGTTAACTCTAGACAACTGTCTGAAGAAAAGAGTCAATGTTACATGTATTTTATAAAAACTATTTTCAAAATGTATCCAACTGTAGTTATGTTACCATACTGTACTACCGTAAGTCTCATACTAGATAGCTACTGCTCAAAAGAACTCCTTGTTTAACAGTGGGAGAAAGTATCTAAAGGAAATTTCAACATGAATAAGGAATTCCTCAGGATTATCCTATTCTTGGTTCCTTTGCCTTCTCAACATCACAAAGTATCCAATCAGATAAATAAATGAAAGAGAAAGAAAGAAAAATCTATAAATAGCACATGACCTGCCAAGAATCACTTTATTTCACACTAAGAAGATGCCACATGTGCAAATGGGGACACACACATCCACAATAATTCAGAGACCTTCCATCATGGGAGATGTTCCCAGATACAGACCCAGAAAAACGTTTCAAAAGCACTAAACTGCTAGCAGGGGTGAAATTTGAAGGGCTGAAAAAAATATAACCACATTACACAGAAAAGTCATCTTTTTATAATAATGATGGAAATGATGGTAGAAGGAGAAGTAACTAATAGGTACAGAAAGCCTACCGTATGTAGGCATAGCACCATTCCACATGCATTATTTTTTTAAATAATTTTATCATTCACAAACCATAAAATTCACCCTTTTTAAAGTGTACACTTCAATGGTTTTTACTATAGTCACAAAGTTCTGTGACCATTACCACTATTGAGTTCCACAACATTTTCATCACCTCAAAAAGAAATCCTGTACCCGGTAGCAGTCACTTCCTATTCCTCACGTGCCCAGTACTTCTTCATGACTAATCCACCTCCTGCCTCGATGGATTCTGGATATTTCAATATATGCGACCATGCAGTAAGCATTCTTTTCAAGTGACTTCTTACACTCAGCCCATTTTCAACTTTCATCCATGTTGGAGAAGATCATCCGGAGGATTATGTATCATTGCCAATTAATATTTCATTGCTTGGATATACCACATTTTGTTTATCCATTTAGCTCTGGGTGGACATTTAGGTTGTTTCTACTTTTTGGCTATTATGAATAATGTTCCTATGAACATTCACATGCAAATTTTTGTGTGGACACATTTTAATTTCTCTTGGTTACAGTAGAATTTCTGGGTCTTATGGTAACAGTATGTTTAATTTTTTAGGCTGTTTTCCACAGTGCTTGCATCATTTTACATTCCCACCAGCAACGGGGTGAGGGTTCCAATTTTTCCACATCCTCACCAGCACCTGTTATTGTCACCATCATCATAATGGATGTAAGAGGTCCGTATGCAGTGCAAATGTTTTGTGCTCAACTAGCAACCTCAAAGTTAGCAATTCCCACTCACCCAGAGAGGCCATGGAACAAAGGACTCAAGATCGGCTTCCATAAAGATTACAGCCAAGAAAACCCTACAGAGCAATTCTACTCTTAACTAATAGGGTTACCATGAGTCAACCTGTCACTAATGGTTTAAGCTTGTTAATGAGTATAAAGTGATATCTCACTTGAGGTTTTGATTTGCATTTCCTTGATGACTAATGATTTTGAACATCTTTCCACATGCTTACTAGCCATTTGTTTATCTTTGGAGAGATGGTTACCCAAATCCACTGCCATTTTTTACTTATTTGTACTTTTACTGTTAGACTGTAAACATTCTTTATATATTTTGCATAGTAGATTCTCATCAGATTGATGATTTTCAAATATTATCTCTCATTCGGTGGAATGGTTTTGAACTTGTTGTTGTTGTTGCTGTTAGGTGCCCTCAAATCAGCCCTGACTCACAGCGACCCCATGTACAACAGGACAAAACACTGCCCAATCTTGCACCAGCCTCACAATCCTGGCTACGCCTGAGCCCATCGCTGCAGCCACTGGATCAATTCATCTACTGCAGAGTCTTCCCCTTTCTTGCTGACTATCCACTTTACCAAGCATGACATCCTTCTCCAGGAAATGTCCCTTCTGACAACATGACCAAAGTAGGTGAGATGAAGTCTGGCTATTCTTGCTTCCAAGGAGCATTTAGGCTGCACTTCTTCCAGAACAGATTTGTTTGTTCTTCTGGCAGACCATGGTACTTTATGTATCCTTCATCAACACCACAACTCAAAAGCACCAACTCCTCTTCAGTCTTCTTTATTCATTGTCCAGCTTTCACATGTACATGAGCCAACATAAAATACCATGGCTTGGGTTAGGCGCACCTTAGTCTTCAAAGGGACATCTTTGCTCTTCAGCACTAGAAAGAAGTCTTTTGCAGCAGATTTGCCAGTACAAATCTGATGTCCTGACTGCTGCTTCCACTGGTGTTGATTGTGGAACCAAGTAATATGAAATCTTGGACAACTTCAATCTTTTCTCCATTTATCATGATGCTGCTTATTGGCCCAGTTGTGAGGATTTTCATTTTCTTTATGTTGAGGTGTATTCCATATTGCAGACTGTAGTCTTTAATTTTCATCAGTAAGTACTTCAAGTCATCTTCACTTTCAGCAAACAAAGTTGTGTCATCTGCATATTTCAGACTGTTAATGAGTCTTCCTCTGAGACTGATGCCACATTCTTCTTCATATAGTCCAGCTTCTCGGATTATTTGCTCAGCATACAGACTGAGTGAGTGTGGTAAAAGATGCAATCCTGACACACTCCCTTCCTCATTTTGAACAATGCAGTATCCCCTTATTCTGTTCAGATGGCAGGCTCCTGGTCTATGTACAGGTTCCTCATGAGTACAATTAAGTGTTCTAGAATGCCCATTCTTCTCATTGTAATCCATAATTGGTTATGATCCACACAGTCTAATGCTTTTGCATAGTCAATAAAACACAAGTAAGTATCTTTCTGGTATTCTTTGCTTTCAGCCAAGATCCATCTGACATCAGCAATGATATCCCTCATCCTATGTCTTCTTCTGAATCCAGCTTGCATTTCTGGAAGTTCCCGGTCAATATACTACTGCAACCGTTTTTGAATTATCTTCAGCAAGATTTTACTTGTGTGTGATTTAATGATATTTTTCTATGATTTCCACATTCTGTGGGATCACCTTTTTTGGAATGGATACAAATATGGATCTCTTCTAGTCTGTTGGCCAAGTAGCTGTCTTCCAAATTTCTTGGCATAGATAAGTAAGTGCCTTCAGCACAGCATCCATTTGTTGAAATATCTCAATGGGTACTCCACCGATTCCTGGAGCCTTGTCTTTTTGCTAATTCCTTGAATGTGGTTGCAACTTCTTCCTTCAATATCATTGGTTCTTGATCATATGCCACCTCATAAAATGGATGAACATCGACCAATTCTTTTTGGTACAGTGACTCTGTGTAT
>NW_006921813.1:4719567-4725148 GCF_000298275.1 Orycteropus afer afer | reverse complement strand
TTTTTAACATATGTACATAATATTTTTGCTTAAAAGTTTTAAAAACAACAAAGAGTAGCATTCTCTCCAATATGCTCACAAACTCAGAGAGTCCTTAAAACACATGGAAATAAACATCAACAAAATCCAACTGAAACTCTTGGGTAGATTTTAATGAATTCACAAACCTTCTGAAGTAAGAGTTGGGGCAGGGTTTCAAAGCTTCCATTAATTTTCTAAATGGCTCTCTGATCCAAAAAAAGTTCAAGATACTGCCTTAAAAGAATACGGTAAGTTCTCCTTTTATGAAAGATCAGATGTAAATTAAAAGATCAAATAAACTCCCTTTAGCCCAACGCAATAAGGAGGTAGCTATCTTCAATTCATGAAGAAATCTTTACTAGATCTCTTCAAGTTCTCCCCTGTGACACTCAGGCTGACACTAAACAGCTTTATTTTTACAAGGATTTATAGTCTTTCAATGCTGAAGATAAGGAAGCTGGTGTTGCAGTGGTTAAGTGCCAGGCCGCTAACCAAAAGGTCGGCAGTTCAAACCTACCCACTGTTCTGTGGAAGAAAGATGTAGCAGTCTGCTTCTGTCAAGGCTACAGCCTTGGGAACTCTATGAAGCAGTTCTACTCGGCCCTATAGGGTCACTCTGAGTTCACAGTGACTCAGTAGCAATGGGTTTGTTTTTGTGTGTTTGTTTTTTATGCTGAAGATACATTTCTCTTTCCTTTAGAAACAACATAAACACTTTTTCTAAAGGAAAACAAAAAGGGAAAAGAATCTGCACAGTAAAAACTAACTTTAATTTATATATACAATCAAACTGTTTGGTTCATTTCTTCAAAAATTATTTATTGTGCATCTATTATGTGCCACTGTTCTCTTAGATCATGCCATTTTGGTTTGCTATATGCCAGGCTTTTTCTTCTTTCTTCCACATACTACAGAATAAAGGAACTAACGGATGGAATGTCCAGCATTAGGCCATCTGCAATGGCCTGCTGGTAATTCACAGCAGCCTCCAAGATGCAGCTTCGTAGACAAAAGAAAAAGAAGAGGAGCTGCAAATCTCTGGGACCTCAATCCTCAGGCCACTACAGAGTATCAGTAATAAAAGAGATACAACCTTCCCCTTACACAGGGCCTTTATCATTCTTGACTTTTCCTCTTGGCCCTCACCCAACAAATAGCATTCTCCTTGAGGAAAATAAATTTCTCCTTGAGAAATGAAGGGTAATCTAATTTATTCTCATGAACACAAAAGATTTAAGCACTGTCTAAACCAGCGGGTTATTATTCTGTCACTGCATCTATCAATGACAAAATGCTACGTTAATTTTATAACTAACCTGTATATTTCAGAAACGCATGCTTTCTAAAAAAATTATTCTGAGGGAGAATTGCATTGTCTAAAGAAAGACAACTGGAGGAGGAAGAAAACTCACATTGATAAAATTAAAATCATATTTATAAAATTAACAAGAAAGAAGTAGCAAGTCGAAGTGACTAATCCATTACTGTCTTGGAAAGTATTTTTTCAATGAAACATTGACTCACACATGACCTCTTTAAAACAGCAATAGAAATTTCTTGTAAGTAACATCTCCACAAGTCTTCTCTCCTAGTTTCCAAATAAATTAACATGCATTTTATCATTTCAATACTCATAGCGACCCCTCCTTGGGTTTCTGAGGCAGTATCTCTATGGAAGTAGATTGCCCAACCTTCCTTCGAGGAGTGGCTGGTGGGTTTGAACCACCAGCCTTCTGGTTAGCAGTCAAATGTCTTAGGCACTAGTCCACCAGAGTTCCTATTTCAATACATCAACTTTTATATTCATATAATTACACTGTCTAATAATCAAGAAATCAAACGATGTATTGCAGTGGACAAATCTGTTACAAAAGACCTCTTTAAAGTGTTGCAAAGCAAAGGTGTCAATTTGAAGACTAAGGTACTCCTGACTCAAGCCATGGTATTTTCAATTGCCTCATATGCATGTGAAGCATGGACAATGAGTAAGGAAGACTGAAAAAGAATTGATGTCTTTGAATTATGATGTTGGTGAAGAATATCAAATATACCATGGACTGCCAGAAGAATGAACACATCTGTCTTAGAAGTACAGCTAGAATGCTCCTTAAAAGCAAGGATGGCGAGACTCCATCCCATGTCCTTTGGACATGTTATCAGAAGTAACCCATCCCTGGAGAAGGACATCACACTTGGTAAAGTGGAGGGTGAACAAAAACGGAGGAAGACCTTCAGTAACATGGATTCTCACAGTGGCTCAACAACGGGCTCAAACACAGCAACAACTGTGAGGATGGTGCAGGGCCAAACAGCATCACATTCTGTTGTGTGTAGGGTGGCTATGAGTCGGAACCAATTTGACAACACCGGACAACAACAGGTCATCATCTATAATTAATTACACTAAGTTATTGTGTCAGAAGTAGAATGAATGCATATAACATCTCTAGCATCTGCCATAACGATATTGGAATTTATTGAAAACAAATATCTTACAAAGGCCAAACTATCACTGAATCCACAGATGACCACAGAAATACTTTATTAACTAACTGTTGCACTTCCTTAGTTTTCATAAAATAGGAGTCATTTAAATTCCACGTTTAGTTTGGCTACTCATTTGTTTTCTTCCCAAGTATACTTGAACCATGTTAGATGTTTCCCTTTAATAGCATCCTATCAAATGCCACTGAGTGAAACCATTAAATCACACTAATGAATGAATGTGGCTTCAGACTAAAGAGGAGAATCGTGAGTGGTTTACATATTTCTGTGATAAACATTAACAGTCTACTCTGTGAGATCTATTCCAGAGTTTCATGCTATTCCTGTTGTTTATAAGTACTTAAATCATTCTTTCTCCTTTGCCCCATCATAGGTACACACATCATAATATAACATACGTGACAGTATCACACACACATATGAACAAGAAAAGCTTCTTCTAACATTATTAGCAAAAATAATTAATTACAAATCAGCTGCCCAAAGAAAGTGATAGAATTTATTTCAAACACACAGCAATGACTGGGTGATGGTATATTATTCTATATTCTTTTTCAAAAGAAATAAAATTAAGAGTTACCCACTGTGGGAGGCAAAATGATAGCCCTCCAAAGATGTTCATGCCCTAAACTCCAGATTTCCAGGGGGAAATCAAGGTTGCAGAAGGAAATAAAGTTGCTAATCAGCTGACCTTGGACTATGATCCAAGATTATCAAGGTGGCCCAGTGTAATCAAAAAGGTTCTTTAAAGTGGAAGGAGGAGGCCAAAGAGTGAGTGGCAGCATGATATGACGTGAGAATGACTGTACCAACCACTGCTGACATTAAAGATGGAAGGAGGCCACAGGCCAAGGAATGTGGGGCAGCCTCTCAAACCAAAAATCAAACTCAATGCCATCGAATTGGATCCGACTCATAGCGACCCCTCCTTGGGTTTCCAAGGCAGTATCACTACAGAAGTAGATTGCCCAACCTTCCTTCCAAGGAGTGGCTGGTGGGCTTGAACTGCCAGCCTTCTGGTTAGCAGGCCGGGAAACAGATTCTCTTCTAGAGCTTGCAGAGGAGTGGAGCTCTGCCAGCACATTGACATTAGTCCAGTGAGACACGTGTCCAACTTCTGACCTCCAGAACTGTGAGATGACAAATTTCTGTTGTTTTAAGCCACCAGATGCATGGCAATTGGTGACAGCAGCAATGGAAAACCACAACTCCCACTCAACTGCAGCACTTTCGCGCCTTCATCCCCGCTGTCAATCACAAACTCTGAAACGTAAGATCAGAGTAGAATCACAGAGCAGGGGCAGCAAAGCTACAGCTCTCCACACTGCCAGCTCCAGCTGGACAAGATGTACCAGTCAGCCCATACAAATGACAACTACACGGGGTGCAATCCCACCCACAAAGGGATAGAATTTGGCCCCGGTGGCTCTTCTATTTCTCCAAGGACATTAACCAGGAGACAATGGTGAAGAGCAGGTCACAATCAGAAACAATTTCTGCAGGTTATCAGCTGAGTTCCTAATCGAGAATCTGATACTTTACATGCAATGAAAAGGAAGAATCACTCACACAAGTTCTTTCAGTCACAGTTACACCCAAAAGAACAGTGAGCTCAGCTTTTGGCAGCAGAATCTTAAATATTAAAAACCAGGAAGGGAGCTTTGCTATTACTCAATTTAATTCTCCAACAAAGGCAAGATATTCCCTCTGCTACCGACTTAGTCCAGGTCGTCAATATCCTCCCCTTGACTTACTAGGGTAACCTCTTACACAATCCACCCCCCTGCTTGCGTCATAAACACCTCTAAAAGATTACCCTTCCTCTGAGCATGAAATACCTCACTCTAAAAACCTCCACACACCACCCACTGCCTTCCAAAACAAGTACATGGACGTGTTACAGGGTCAAGTGTAGACTCAGCAAGGCATTCCGCAGGCCTTCCAGTAGCTTCCCCCTGCTAATTCTGGGCCCTTCACCTGGAAGGTCTCCTAGCCCTACGGCTTCCATCACAGACTCCACATCAAATGGAGACCTCACTCATGGAGACTTTAACAACAGAGTTTTTCCCCAGCCCTGTCTTCACCCTCTCCCACCTTCTGAATTCACATGGTATTTTTGTTCCTTACTTATAAAATATTTTGGTATATCTAAAAAAACTCAAACCAAACTCACTGCCAACAGGTCGATTCCGACTCATAGCAACCCCCTTTGGGTTTCCAAGGTGGTAAGTCTTTACAGAAGTAGATTGCCCACTCTTCCTTCTGCAGAGAGGCTGGTGGGTTTGAACCAGCAACCTTCTGGTTAGCAGTCAAATGCCTTACGCACTACACCACCAGAGCTCCTTTTTGGTATGTCAGGAATTATTAATAGTAAAGACAGATAGATATAGAGATACATACAGCTATAGGCATACATGCACATATACACAACAGTCCTCAGGTAGTGCAAACAGTTTGCACTCAGCTACTAACCTAAAGGTAAGCAGTTCAAATCCACCCAGCCGCACCATGAAACAAAGGTCTGGATATCTGCTTCCACAAAGATTACAGCCATATGTAAGAAAAACTCTTCTTCAGCAAGGAAAACTCAATTCAAACAAAATGATAATGTTTTAGAGTTTATGTGTGTTTGTTTGGTTTGGTTTTTTTGTGTGTTTTTTGTTGTCGTTACTGTTGTTTAAATAAAGCAGGGAAAATTTTTAACGTGAAGAGTTGACTGAGCAGTCTGTATCTCCTTCCATCTGAAGTTCTTGCTACTACACAGTCAGATTCCTACCAGCTGACTTAGAGCCTAGCCGCTGTCCTGGGGGAGGAAGCCTAAGACCCAGCTGGAGAGAAAGCAAGTAAAAACTTAGAAAGGAATGGGCTCCACCCGGGGGAATCATCTTCCTTCAAAGATTTCACTGCAAGCTCCTTTGCCCATCAGCACACCAGTCCTGGGAATGCAGGCTCTCGGTATGCCAATTTCAAAATGAATCTATCTTTATGACTTAGAAGTTTTGGCTGTTAGATCTTGTGGCAATCTACCAAACAAATGGACATGTCTACATAAATA
>NW_006921813.1:4714939-4717147 GCF_000298275.1 Orycteropus afer afer | reverse complement strand
ATTATTATTATTATTATTATTATTAATCTGGCCTTTGTTTTTATTCTTTTAATTCTGAGTAAGGAAGCTGCAGTGTAAGAAACCACAAATTACCTACAACTCTATTCTTCTCATTCATCTATCTGTTTATTTCTATTATTATTATTAACTGATACTGTTTTTATTCTTTTACATTTGATTAAGGGAGTTGCAGCATAAGAAAAACAATCCCAGAAATCAACCTATGCCTCAATTTAAAAGGTATTTATTTGCTTATTGAAACGAAACAAAACACACTGCTGTCAAGTCGTACCCGACTCATACCATACAACCCCTCTTTGGATTGCCGAGGCAGTATCACTATGGAAGTAGAGTGCCCAACCTTCCTTCTGAGGAGTGGCTGGTGGGTTTGAACCGCCAGGCTTCTGGTTAGCAGTCAAGTGCCAGCTCTGCTAAATCCCTTTTGCCTCCAGAAATACTCATCTGGTCTTCTCTCAACCGCTAGATGGTCTTCACTGCAACACAGCCCTCCTGACTAAGTCTGCAACTGAAAATAATGCTGCCCTTCCTGTTAAATTAGCAGAGCTTTGAGCTCAGTTTTTCTCAAGGCATTAATCATTAGCTCAAAGCAAAGAACAAAATTAGGAAAGCAACAAATGAGGAGGAGTTTGTTCTTCCAAAACACCAGTCACTGTCTATGTGGGAAAAGTCCCAAACTAAAAGCCAATCTTTCTGAAATCCAGTAAGCCTCTGAGTCAATCCATGCAGTGGGGAAAGTGGGTGGGAAGCCACATTATAGAGAGACACCAAATGCAACCCTGCTTTAGCCTATTATGAGGCCCTGAGACTTTCACAAGACCTCTCACCCTGTGGAGCTACAAGCGGCTACCACTCTCACCTGCTAACCACAAAGCTGAGGTTCGAGTCCACCCAAAGGAGCTTCAGCAGAAAGGCCTGGTGATCTACTTCTGAAAAATAAGCCACTGAAAACCCTATGGACACAATTCTACTCAGACACACATGGAGTCACCGTGAATCAGAAGCCACTCAACAGCACCTATTCTCTGTTGGGTTGTTTCTTCACCCTAGGTAACAGCGAAACAAGAATATGTATTGTCCAAACTATGTGAGATTAACATTATCTACTCCCTATATGAGGAGCTCTGGTTGCACAGTGGTTAAATTCTCAGCTGCTAATCCAAAGACTGGTGGTGAACACATCAGCTGCTCTGCAGGAGAAAGAAATGGCAGTCGGCTTCCATAAAGATTACAGAAACCCTAAGGGCAATTCTGTCTTATAGGGTCACTATGAGTCAGAACTGATTCAACAGCAATGGGTTTGGTTCACTTTCTATACAGAGAGGTCTTCAAAGATTTCAATTCTCCTAGTGTAACTTTTCCTCGTTTTTCATCATCTATCTAAGTCAAAAGAAAAGCTGGGTAATATCTTAGTTGATTCCTTCCCCCCCACACTCTTCCCCCGTCCCTGCCTCCCAAACAGACCCCGAGACAAGGATTCAAGTACAAGTAGTTTGTTTTGGAAGTCATCCCAGGAAATACTGAGGAGTGAGGAAGTGAGGCAGGGAAGAAAGGCAGACAATAAAAGGGTCATTATCAAACAAGTGACCACTGACGCCTTATCTATCTGGGAAATCTGGGAACCAGTTTAAGAGGATCCTCTCAAAGGTAGCCCACGTGAGATCTAAAGAGGTGGAGGACTGATACTTCAGCAGTACTGCCTGTGTCCTCCCAGAGGCTGGCGCTTCTTGCCTTGGCTGGGCTTTGTCAGCCAGAAAGCCTTCAGGAAAAGGAATGTATGTGCCTGCCAGTCTGTAGGCGTCCCTGTGCGCTGACGCTGAAGGCAGGGAATGCCGGTGAGGCACTGGCAGCCTCTGCTACAGCGAAAACCCATGGTTACCTTCAAAGACTACTTAAGCCAGAGGCAACCATGTTAAATGATACCACCGATCACACAACACAAAGCTGAGTTCTCGGTTCTTGTCCATCAAATTCTCCATCAAGAAACACTCGGGTTATACTTAAATTCTGAAAGATTCACATTAAAGAACACTGTCAATTAGGGTGTCTCAATCCGAAACAGCAAAGTACTGTTGGGGAAAGATATAATAATCAGAAAGGTCTTCAATCAATATACTTGGATGCTATTAAAGGCAAAGCAAAGAAATACAAACTTGGGAATTAATTTCAACTGCCAACTTATAGTGTGGG
>NW_006921813.1:4713497-4714279 GCF_000298275.1 Orycteropus afer afer | reverse complement strand
CCCATCTTCCTTCCGAGGAGTGGCTGGTGGGTTTGAACTGCCAGTCTTCTGGTTAGCAGTCAAGTGCCTTAGGCACTATGCTACCAGAGCTCCCCCTATTTTTCTAATAGAATAATTTCTAGCAGTGTGTCAACTTGTAATTTTTCCCATTCCAGTTATCATACCAGTACATGCACATTTTACAAATCCAGGTCCATTCCAGTTCCACTTCATTGGCCATGACAAAACCAGGAAGAACTGGGTTTGAAGCCCTGGTTTAGGAACCCTAAAATTAGACCTCTTGTCCCAGAAATTCTATTTCTGAGAACTTATGAGAAATAAACAACTGAAATGAAGAAAGATTATTAACATCACAAATATTTATAGAGCACTCATTTTTATAACCAAACCAAACTTACTGCCATCAAATCGATTCCAACTCATGGCGACCCCCATTAGGTCTCTGAGGTGGTAAATCTTTACAGAAGTAGATTGCCCAGTCTTCCTTCTGCAGAGTGGCTGGTGAATTTGAACCACCAATCTTCTGGTTAGCAGTCAAATGCCTTAGGCACTGCGCTACCACAGAATACTTATTTACAGAGCAGTCGTCAAGGGGTTGCCATGAGTCAGAATGGACCGGACAACAACTACTTTAGAGCAGTACCCAGAGTTCTCAACCAGGAGCAATGTTGCACCCAGGAAACATCTGGCAATGTTTGGAGACATTTTTTGTTTGTCACAACTGGGAGGAGAGAAGCCAGGGATACTGTTAAACATGCCACAGTGCCACAGGAAAGTCCTCA
>NW_006921813.1:4709519-4712436 GCF_000298275.1 Orycteropus afer afer | reverse complement strand
TTCTGGTTAGCAGTCAAGTGCCTTAGGCTCTATGCTACCAGAGCTTCCATCAAGACATTAGGAAAAGGAATTACCATGTGATAGCACCAAATTGTCAGTGCTTTAAATTCTAAAGTCATAATAATACTGTTCAGTGTAAGACTCCAAGAGACTAGATTTCGTGTCTACATTTCCTTCCATTCTTCAGATATTTCATGATGCATTATCACCTACAGAGAGTGGGCAAAAAGGATCAAATTTAGATTCAGATCAGTCTGGGTCATTTTAGCAGCTCTATTATAGAAATATAAGGTAAACTGTTGGTTGCAATTTATTACTAGCAGTAATGTTGTTGTTGTTGTTGTGTGCCATCAAGTTGGCCCCGACTCATTGCGAGCCCTCCTTGGGTTTCCAAGGCAGTATCACTACAGAAGTAGATTGTCCAACTTTCCTTCCGAGGAGTGGCTGGTGGGTTTGAACCTCCAGCCTTCTGGTTAGCAGTCAAGTGTCTTAAGCACTACACCCCCAGAGCTCCTACTAGCAGTAATAGTAACAATATTCTTATTACTATCATTAGGAACATTTACTGAATGCTTCCCATGTGGATTATTATGCAGTCTAACCCTCACAACGTCCACATGAGCAGATGCTCTCACGGACCCCTTTTTCAGCAGAGATCACAGACATTTAAAGTTCAGCAGCTCGCCCATGTCTTACATAACTAGTAAACGGAAGTACTGGGATTGGAATTCAGGCTACCTAACTCCAAAGCCCAAGTACTGGGATCAGAATTTAAGTACCGAGTATGTTAATCATACCTGCTATTCAAATATAAATAAATAACCATATAGCCATCAAGTTTATTCTGACTCACAGCAACCAGTAGGACAGAGTAGAACTGCCCCTTAGGGTCTCCAAGACTGTAATATTCACAGAAGCAGACTTCCGTGTCTTTCTCCTACAGAGCAGCTGCTGGTTTAAACTACCAACCTTTTAGTTAGCAGTCAAGCACTTAATCACTGTGCCACCAGAGCTAGCTCCTTATATCTGCCATATGAGACAGAAAACTTAGCTTCTGAAGTACGTTTACCCATTTGCCTGCATACGTATAACAATGAATTGAAAAAAGAAAATAAGTAATTAATATGTGTGTTTGCCCAAAACAGCTGAGGATTCAAAGGAGAAAACAAGGCTATCATAGTTTCTATGAAGTCCAGAGATGGATTTGAACAGGGCTTTGGGGGGGGGTTGTCATCTGGTTCTTACCTCCCCACTTCTGTAGAGATACCACCTCGGAAACCCAAGGAGGGGTTGCTATGAGTTAGATTCGACTCAACGTCAGTGAATTTGGGGTGTTTTTTTTTTAATAACTATATATATCTATATATAGCAACCCCCTTTGGGTTTCCAAGGCAGTAAATCTTTACAGAAGTTGACTGCCCAGCCTTCCTTCCGCAGAGTGGCTGGCAGGTTTGAACTGCCAACTTTCTGGTTAGCATTCAAACGCCTTAGGCACTATGCCACCAGAGCTCCTTTATATCTATATAAAGGATAGATGTCAAAACACTGGGCCTCTCAGCATCTTTCACATACATTAACTCAATGATATTAATTATAGTCATCACGTTGGGCAACCATCCCCGTTACCTATTTCCATATTTTTCCATCATCCTTGGGCCATCTACTTCCACAGTGATACTGCCTCAGAAACCCAAGGGGTCGCTATGAGTCAGGTCCAACGCCATGGCACATAACAACAAACAACAACCACCTTCATAAAAATTCTGTGCCCCCGAAGCAATGACTCCTCCTTTCTCCTTCTGGCCCCAGCAGCCACTAACAGACTTTGGGCTCTATACATCTGTCTATTCTAGATATTTCATATTATAAAATTATATCATAGAATATTTAACCTTTTCTTACTGACTTATCTTAAGCTGTATGTTTTTAAACAGATTACAAATGTGAATAAATGCTGACTTCTTTCAGATCATTTGGACATTCACCTTATTGATTAGGACCCATGCCATAGCAGTTGTTAAATATTTTGAATATACTCTAAGTAATTGAGACATATATCTAATAAAATCCAAAAGATAACTTTAAGTAATTATCTTCATAAATGAGAGAGTACTGCAGATATATTAGTCAAGTACTAGCCTTCGAAAATAATCTTCTCTCTTTCCAGTTTTAGGAAGGCAGATGAAATCTGAAAAATTTGTTTTAAAATTTAATTTATCATGGGAATTGGCCCACCTGCTCTGTGGATAAACCTGCAACTGTGAATAACTCAGAAAAGGAGAATGCAAATGCACAGCTCAAAGGATATAATCCATGTCACTAAACTGTACATGCAGAAACTGTTCAATTGTATGTTTTGCCATGTATATACTCTTAAGAGCAATAACAAAATACTTAAAATTTTAAAAAATAATTTGCACTTGTAAACATATGTAGTATTTCAAATTCAAAACCCTAAGTTGAAGAAAAACTTGATATATGTTATAAATTTAATTTCACTTATAAATCTATGAATTGTTAACAACAACTCTTAGGGAGCCCTTCGATTAATGTTGGGAGTTCCTGGGAGGTACAAATGGTTAATGCATTCAGCTGCCTAAGGCATTTGACTACTAACCAGAAAGCTGGTGGTTCAAACCCACCAGCCACTCCTTAAAAGGAAGACTGGGCAATCTACTTCCACAGAGATACTGCCTGGGAAACCCAAGGACAGGTCGCTATGAGTCAGAAACAACTCAATGGCAAAAGTCTGTTGTTTTTTTTTTTGTTTGTTTGTTTGTTTTTTACTAACCCAAAAGTTGGAGGCTTGAGTCCACCCAGCGGTATCTCAGAAGAAAGTTCTGAAGATCTACTTCTGAAAAATTGAAAACCCCACTGAGCACAGTTCTACTGACACAAGAGGTCATCATGAGTTGGA
>NW_006921813.1:4707569-4708954 GCF_000298275.1 Orycteropus afer afer | reverse complement strand
CCTTCAAGCTTATGGTCAAAAGCAGAGTTCCTCAAGCATTTATGTGCACAACAAGGTCTCTGGGTGGTGCAAACTGTTCCCACACTACTAACCAAAAGGTTGGTAGTTTGAATCCTCCCAGAGTGCTGTGGAGGAAAAGCCCGACAATTTGATTCCATAAGATCCCAAGCCTTGAAAACACCATGGAGCACAGTTCTGCTATGTAACATGGAGGGTCACCATGAGTCAGACTTGATGGCAGTGGGTTTGGTTTCAGTTTCGTTTTACGTACATAATAGCTACCTGGCGAGATTATTGAAGTATAGGTTTCCAGGCCACACCCTGGAGAGGTAACGACCACACTTACAAAACCACTGATGTATATTATCTGTCCTAAACACTGTGACAGATTGAAACATCAAATTTATGAATTTGATCCTGGTAGGAAAGCTGTGAAAAGTGCTCTGATGGTTAAAGCATTTGACAGCTAACCAAGAGATTGGCAATTCAACCCTACCAACCACTCCACAGGAGAAAGATGAGGCAGTCATCCATAAAGATTCCATAAAGATTTACAGCGCTGGAAACCTTACGGGGCAGTCCTACTCTGTCCTATAGGGTCGCTAGGAGTTGAAATAGAGACTCTTTGGCAGTGGGCATAGGTGGAGAAGCTGTGGAAGCAGGAAAGAGGGGCACCCAACCTATACAGGGAGGTCAGGGAAGAATCCAGGAGGAGCTGTACTGGACCAATTACAGGTGTGGCTTGCTGACAATCCCAACAGCAGGACCTTGGACCATGTGGATACATCTTGCAGACAGCTGGGAACTGCTCAGGGCTTCTGAAAGTCACTCAACACTGACTCCAAAGTACCAGCCCCAGCAGCGGGAAACCAGCCACACATACCAGCCTAACTCAGTTCACGCCAGGGCCAGAGAAAGGTGCTTTGTTTTCATTCTGTTGGGTCTAATAAAATATGCAAATGGAATTCTAGAGCCTGATTGGATGCTGTGGCCCAGAAAACCATATTGCCTCCCTTACATGCACAGTCACTTCACTGGAAGAGCTTTTTCCCTTGCTCTTTATTTTGTGAGTGTTAGCCTACGCAGGTAGCAATACATGTGCAGTTTACTCTATGCACTGTGGACCAAGGCTGCTCGGCTTTGAGCCTTTTTTATGGCTTTTCTTTACTTTATGATCTCCTCCTTTATAATCAGCCCATCAACAGGTATATCTCATTACTGTCCTGTGTGTTCCTTTTTAGCAGCACTCCAGCCCACCAACCTTCTAATTTACTGATCTAGATCTACAAAGTAAACACCCAGGAAACAGTCTCCAAAGGCAGGATTAGGAGCTTCAGGGGCCACGGGTGCTCAGCAGTAGAATTCCCCCTTGCACACTGAAGGCC